>NW_013765260.1:0-1051 GCF_000517525.1 Limulus polyphemus
CTTTTTTTCTTCTTTTTCAAAACACTTTTTAATTGATCGTCATTCTTTCGTTTCTCGCCGGGTTGATTTGAAACCTGGTAAGGTTATACCTTGGTCTAATACACACCCAAATAGCTTTTTATCTTTTTTATTTAAGCCATTTTAAGGATTTTTATGGGGTCAAAGGTCAAACAACCCAAAAATGTATATTTTTAGGCTCCTGTGTGGTCATATTTACAGCATTTAAAATGAAAATTGCCAGAAGTATATATTTTCATGCGCTCAACATATTGACATAAAAAGTTCGAGTTATTCATTTTATGGGAATAAGAGCTCACAAAAAAACAACATAATTTTGAGAATTTTCATCAATTATTCGGCCGTATTTGGACCAGTTTAATTTTCTACAGTTCCTACACATCGATAAACAGAAATGTTGGGGTTGCCCATTTTTAGTTAGTATAGAGAGTCAAGGGGGTAAGAACCAATAATAAACCTTTCAGCTATGTAGGAACCAATAATAAACCTTTCAGCTATGTAGGAACCAATAATAAACCTTTCAGCTATGTAAGAATCAATAATAAACCTTTCAGCTATGTAAGAACCAATAATAACCTTTCAGCTATGTAGGAACCAATAATAACCTTTCAGCTATTTAGGAACCAATAATAACCTTTCAGCTATGTAGGAACCAATAATAAACCTTTCAGCTATGTAGGAACCAATAATAAACCTTTCAGCTATGTAGGAACCAATAATAACCTTTCAGCTACGTAGAAACCAATAATAAACCTCTCAGCCATGTAGGAACCAATAATAAATATTTCAGCTATATAAGAACCAATAATAACCTTTCAGCTATGTAAGAATCATGGCTGAAAGGTTATTATTGGTTCCTACATAGCTGAAAGGTTTATTATTGTAGGAACCAATAATAAACCTTTCAGCTATGTAAGAACCAATAATAAACATATAATAGTTAAACGAATCGCCTAAACGTCACGTTAGTGTAGCCTATATAATGTGTAAAGTTTAATATACTGTAATCTCTTATAGTGATGGCACACGACAT
>NW_013765261.1:0-847 GCF_000517525.1 Limulus polyphemus
AACATTTTCTAGAAACTTCAATCTTACGTAACAATACTGGTTAAAGCGTTTACATACACACACATATTGTTAATTCTTACTCTCGAGAATCTTCTACAACTTTGGAGAACAGGCAGGAGTTACGCAATACATATCTAACACTACAAGCTATGCACGCTTTTAAATATAAACTCGATCTAAACAACGTCGATATTAAAACAAATTAAAACAAATTCGTTACACTCGTGAGCATATTCGGAAAGTAAATCTCCAGTATAGTATTGCATGTAAACATGCGTGTATCCAAGTTTGTGTTTATATTATTTGATTGGGCGACCAATAATCTCTCTTTATCTTTAGTAATGCAGCAGTAAAAAATAAACGAACCGTGACCTGGAATTCACGTTGATGGTGACAAGTTCTTAATGTGATACATCCCGATAATAAGATCCATACATAACGTGGATTATTATCTATTTTTATCAAAAAGGCATTAATGATGCCTCGTCGTCTTTTCCAATATACTTAAAATTGTAGGTACGTTTTGAACTCTAATGTACAATTCATAGTACTGTGCAGCCAGACATCATTTCTCAGCTTAGTTTTCACGAAGTATGAAACATTTCCTTCATCGCTCCTTAATATCAGTTCGTTAAAATGCAGGCGCGAGTTACACACTCGAATCCAATTCGTATATAACTATTTTAAATACATTAGTTGTCTGGAAGTGTAGTTCTTGCACATCAAGAAGGCATGGGACTGTTAAGTCAAGCCTAAATGTATATACTTTTAAAAAATATTACACGTTGCTCAAAATGAATGTCTTTTTTATGTGTTGCATGCCATCTATCGAGAAAACTCATAATAT
>NW_013765262.1:0-848 GCF_000517525.1 Limulus polyphemus
GCAACCCTTCAGTAATCTCTCCCAAGTTTGCTACATCTGTAACGAATTTATCATTATGTATTTATATTTAATATGAACGTTGTTTGAATTGAATTTGTATTTAGAAATATGCGTGACCTGTAGTATCAGATATGTGTTGCGTATAACGAATTTGTTATATATTTATTTTAATGTCAACGTTTGTTTCGAATAAGTTTATATTTGAGGGCGTGTCTAGCTTACCGTGTTAGTTACGTATGGAGAAACTCCCGCCAATTCTCCAAGATTGTAGAATATTCGTGAATACAAGAATCAACAATATATCCACCTCCGTAACCATAACCGGTATTGTTCGAAGTTCGAGAAAACATTGCCTGCCAGTATAAAAAGACCAAGGCCAAAGAAGAAACAGAGAAGAGACAAGTCTACTAGGAAACTTATAACTGCGTAAGCTATAAACCGTGATTTTGCTAACCCTTATCAACAGGAAAATATACGACATTTGACCAGGAACAGTTATAAATTTTGAACGTCAATTAATTAATATTAACATTAACATTAATATCTTTCTAAAAATATTACTGATTTCTCATCGGACATTAATGGTTTTATGAAAATATTATTTTACTTCAACGGTCCAACAATTCAGTGCCTGACAAAGCTAGCTAGCCTCTTGGCGATTGTACGTACATCGACTTCAAATTAACTCGCTGGATATCAAGGGGACTCTGAACTAGGAAGACGATTTTAGGCTACATCAGTAATCTCTCCCAAGTTTGCTACATCTCACTATCAACTGGATCGTGTTCCTGCGATTACATCCGTTCGTAATAAAGAACCGCCAACCACCAGCAGCAATGTCACTTCGG
>NW_013765263.1:0-846 GCF_000517525.1 Limulus polyphemus
ATATATAGTACAAAATATTAAAAATACTATAAACCCCACAAATAGTACAAAATGTTAAAATACTATAAAACCCCATAAGTAGTACACAGTAGTACAATAATACAATAAGAACCATAAGATCCAAGTAGGAGAAGAGTAAACTGTAAAAACAATAAGATTCTACAAAATCCCACAACGAATGCAAAACACAAGAACCGTAAGATCTCGTAAAGATCCTAGGTTCAAAGTACACCTGGTATACTAATAATTCCAATATTATTGGTTTTTCACACTTAAAACCAGAACATTTTGTGACTTTGTTTACCGATTTTTTCAGGTGGTTAAAAGGCCCGGAAGATACGCAGTGTACAGATATTCATTACAGGTAAGTAAGTAAAGAAACATAAAGTAATAGTTTGATTGCCATAGTGTACTGACATTCATTACAGGTATGTAAGTAAAGAAACATAAAGTAATGGTTTGGTTATTGTAGTGTACTGACATTCATTACAGGTATGTAAGAAAAGAAACATAAAGTAATAATTTGATTGCTGTAGTGTACGGACATTCATTACAGGTAAGTAAGTAAATAAACATAACGTAATGGTTTGGTTGTTGTAGTGTACTGTCATTCATTACAGGTAAGTAAGTAAAGAAACATGAAGTAATGGTTTGATTGCTGTAGTGTACTGACATTCATTACAGGTATGTAAGTAAAGAAATATAAAGTAATGGTTTGGTTGTTGTAGTGTACTGACATTCATTACAGGTAAGTAAGTAAAGAAACATAAAGTAATGGTTTGATTGTTGTAGTGTACTGACATTCATTACAGGTATGTAAGTAAAGAAACATAAAGTAATGCTTTG
>NW_013765264.1:0-849 GCF_000517525.1 Limulus polyphemus
CTTGATGCTTAGATTGGATGCCATAGAGCACTTGCTGAAGGAACAATTTTGTGACTTGGGCGTAGTTATAGCCACGTTGCACAAATGTTTCAACACTTAGAGAACAGATCTATTCACAGGGTCAAGTGCAAATCTTCAAAATATAGAATCTTGTCGAACTTGACCTTTTATACGAATGATTTTTAGTTTTTCTTCCTAGAAAAACTAAAATGACCGTGACTAAGTCCTCAGAGAAAAAATTACTGATGACTTCATAGGGAAATCTATGTTGTATCATAGTGATGTCATGATGACTTCATAGGGAAATCTATGTTGTATCATAGTGATGTCATGATGACTTCATAGGGAAATCTATGTTGTATCATACTGATGTCACGATGACTTCATAGGGAAATCTATCTATGTTGTATCATAGTGATGTCATGATGACTTCATAGGGAAATCTATGTTGTATCATACTGATGTCACGATGACTTCATAGGGAAATCTATCTATGTTGTATCATAGGGATGTCAAGACCATTTTGTACAGAAGACACTTGTATGTTTTATGACAACAGTATTCAAAGTGATCATGTGAAGAGATTTTATATAAAAAAGAAACAATAGTGGATATATGTTTCTTTAGGTATTATCGAAATATTTATAGATTTTATTAAATTTATATATTCTTATAAAGTAAATTTTTCATTATTTTTTTGTTGTCTTAAGGAAGAATAATCACTGTTTAGAGATAAAAGTTATTTTATTGGTTCAAAAATATTGTAACAGTAATATTTCACAAATCTTGACTATAAAATTAAAACTACCTAAAAATCTTACTGTAATGGTTTATATTACTGGGTGGCTT
>NW_013765265.1:0-848 GCF_000517525.1 Limulus polyphemus
ATTATCCTTAATTTTAACGCCCTCATTATATTGACATCGTCAATCCTTAACATTTAAATAGAAATACCTTTCAAGGCGAAATCATTCCCTTTTCTTCTATATTCGGCTTTAGCTTCCGGCTCTAGTTCAGTTTAACGTAAGTTGTTGGGTTCCAAGATCAGCTAATACGTGATAATTAACTAAACTACTCACATCAAGAGATCAGAATTCATGTGATAATCATGTGCACACTTTCCCAACGTTAATATCTGTACGTCACCCCTATGGAAAATCGGCTGCAGTCTGATAATTTATATAATTTTAAAAATTGATGTGGTTTACTATAATGCGAGTTGGCGTTTAAATTTAAATTACAAATAGACAGATTAACTAAACGATAGAAGAAATAATTAAATGGTAAACAAAAGCATAACAAAATAAAAACAGAATTTGCTATCTCGCACTCCTTTTCGTAAACCGAAGAGATTACATTGATCACTCAAAAGTACAAATTTTGTATCCTTACTTTTAACGACCTCGTTATACTGACATCATGAATCCTGCCCAGTTTAAGTACATATACCTTACAAAGAAAACTCGTTCATGTTCTATCTTCACCTTCTCTACCTTCCGGCTCAAGTTACGGGCCGTCCTCGAGTTCAAAGACAAACTAAGCTGCAATATTTAATTAACTAGCTAGAAGAGATTAATTCATATGATCATTATTTACATACTATTTATCAATATTAAATATCTGTACGTCACCGATATGGGAAACTGGTGTCAGTCTGATAACTCGTAGAATCTGAAAGTTAATGCGATTAGCTAGGAGGTGAGTTAGCGTTTAAGTGTAAACTGAAAATTGACAG
>NW_013765266.1:0-847 GCF_000517525.1 Limulus polyphemus
AGTTTCTTCTTTGACATTTGGCTTTTTCAGGTGACACCTCTTCAGCAGCGTCATTTGTTCCTTTGTTCACTTTGTCCCAACTGAAATGTCCTGGACCGTGATAACGCCAAAGCCTGTTGGCATGCACCACTTTTGGCTTACCTCGACGACCACATTTTATCTGGAAAGTCACGTTTGAGAGACGATCCACTATATCATGTGGGCCGTCCCATGGAGATGACAACTTAGGAGACTTCCCTTTGGTCTTCCTGGGATTATACAACCACACCTTGTCTCCTGGTACAAAGATAACTTCATCGAATCAGCAGACGTTTTCAAGTTTGAACGCACTTGATGGTTAATATCATCCATCCTTTCCGATAACACTTTCACAAACTCTGACACATTCTCAGGCAATTCTTCATAAGATGGGCATCCCTTATGCTTGGGTTCCCTTTTAACACAACATGTACTGCATGTCCTGCACCATTCTTCCACATCTCGCCTCATACCTATCCAGTAAAATCTTTGTCGTAGGTGACTCAATGTCATAATTCCGAGATGTCCTCCTGTTAAAGTATCATGGAATTGACGCAGCACAACTTCCCGTAACTTCCTCTGTATAGCTGTTTGCCAAGTCGTCACTTTCTCATCTCCGGACAAGAATACCATTTTCAAGCTTAAACTGCTTCCATTGTGTCCAATAGTGCTTTGTCACAGAGCTCAGACCAGACACCTTCTCCCAAGCAGGACGCACAACACTTGCTTTTAGAAAATCAATTATTGGCTTCAAATCTTGGTTTTTTTCCTGTTCTGCTTTGATATCTATACTTGGTTCCACTTCATCATCATCAACTCTTTCAGTCAG
>NW_013765267.1:0-841 GCF_000517525.1 Limulus polyphemus
TCATTACCCATTCAAGCCGTCTTCAGCCATTAAATGTGTACTTTTGTTGTAACTGATAAAGGTTTGGTAGCATGCAACAACTCAATCTTCAGCAAAAGTTTATCATTTTCATTTCTGTATTTGTCATTAGATAACAGATGTATGCAGCTACATGGTGTAAGTCTTTTCGTACCTTGGGCACTGAAATATACATGGAAACTGCTGATACCAGTACATACACATGTCAATAACAGATATTAACCAAGTTCCAAAGCGTTTAACTTTTCTGGATACCAGCCACAGAATTAATTGATGATTTGAAAAAATTAGTAACTGAAAATAATAAGTATAATAAGAAGAATTTGTCCTTTTTTTTAAAACAAATACTAGTTACAAATTACAAGTGTAGAAGTCCACAACTTATCATCATAAGAGTGATGAATGATGTATAAAACGTTACTATGATATTACATTTATAAACCCTATCACCGCCACACACACAAAACTTTGTTACAATACATGCAGAATTAATTCAATGATTGTCTAAATTATGCATTATTTCATTAAATTTCAAAGGGACAAAAACGAGATTATTAGCCCATCAAGGATGTCCCTTCCAGCTCCCATCTATAACTATCCCTTACTACTCATGTATTCATCCAATCTTTTCTTGAACTCAAGTTAAATTTTCTGCCTCTACCACCCTTGAAGGCATCTTATTCCAAAAGCCAATCACCCTGTTTGAAATGTAATACTGTCTAAACTGCAGACGACTTCTATGCTGCCAAAATTTGAATTTATGACCCCTTATCCTATTGTTTTCACTGCTAAACATGAAAAAGTTTGATGGATCTGTATTATC
>NW_013765268.1:0-2101 GCF_000517525.1 Limulus polyphemus
GGGTATTCGAACCCGCGACCCTCAGATTGCGAGTCGAGCGCCCTAACCACCTGGCCATGCCGGGCCAATATAAATTTCGAAACCAGCGAGTTATTGGGAAAATAACAGGATTAAAAACTGTTACAAGAACAAGTTAACCACAGATATTGGAAATATCTCTAATTTCGTGCCGCAGTTGACAAATTAAGAAGAATATGGCTAAAAGAAAACAACAACTTGTATTTAATTTGTTTTTATAAAACAGGCTTAGAATATATCATTAAGTAATCCTATTTTATCAAGTCACGAGCGAGAGTTTATTTGCTTCTTGTTAAGCGCAAGGCTACACAATCGGCTATCTGGGCTGTGCCCACCACGGGTATCGAATCCCGATTTTAGAGGTGTAAGCCCTCAGTCTTCCCGCTGAGCCATTAGGGGGCACGCGACATTGAAAGTTATGTAATATTTTTTATTTACAAAACTATTTACTAATTAGATTAATTAATTATAAACTAATTAGATTAATTACCCCTTAATTAGCTTAAAATACTGAGAATTTTTAAAATCAAAATTCACTGGAAAACTTAAGGAAATTCTGAAACTAGCAAGGTATTTTCTGTGTGATTTTTTTTTTATACTGAATGAATATTTGATTTCGCATATTCAAGAAATTAATGTATTCAATAAAATTTGCCGCTAGACTTGTTTTCTTAACTGGTTGTAAAATAGGTTATACATTGTGATCTATAAAATTAGTTTTACAAAGAAAAAAAAACTTTACCGTAACAGGAGGCCCAACAGTAAAAATATTACATGAAGTAACAGGAATCCCTCTGGTGTCAAACTCTGAATGTAACAGCTCCTACTCTCGTCTACCAAATTCGTTATTCCCACGTGGCATTACATCAGAATTCCTTTGTGCCGGGCTTAGAAACGGTGGAAAAGATGCTTGTCAGGTAACCTAAACACAATAATAACTGCGATAAAGTAAACTAACTGCTATTTATTACTTTTTTTTTACTTATTCTGATTATATTTTATCACATCAGCATAACCTAATGTAGTCATAATTTCGTAAAATAAAATTAAGAAAAATAAAAAAAAATTAAGAATATATACAAACAAATTATGAAAATATTCGACGAAATACGCCAGTAACTACAAAAAAAAAATCATTAAAGATATTAAACAGTGCTTTCTGGCGAACAAAACAAGAAGAATAGACTAAGGGGAGGACAACGATCGTTATCCTCCCCTTAGTCTATGGTACTGTTGACGGGGAAGACAACGAGTCAACAGTACCATAGACTAAGGGGAGGACAACGAGTCAACAGTACCAACGCCAAATCTTGGACAATACTCTTGTCTGACGGAACAGTGCGTCTTTCCTAGTATAATGCATTCATGATCTCAAAGTACGGAGCGCGATTTTGTGGCAAAGGGTAGCAAATAGCAAACCCTTACTTCGCAGTCCGAGCACGCTAACTATAGGCCACGCCCGGCCCGAATCTGGAAAGAAACCAATTAATCCTTTATCATTTATTCTTTTCAAAGTTTGTTTGTTTGTAGTTAAGCACAAAAGGCTATCTGTGCTCGGCCCATCACGGGGGGGAGGGGGCAGTGGCACAACGGTATGTCTGCGGACTTACAACGCTAGAATCCGGATTTCGATACCCGTGATGGGCAGAGCACGGATTGTGTAGCTTTGTGCTTAATTACCAACAAACAAACCCATCACGGGTATCGAAACCCAATTTTGGAGGTATAAGCCCCCAGTCTTCCACACTGAGCCACTAGGGGGCTCTTTTCAAAAGAAGAAGTGTAAATAAAACTAGAATATTTACTGAGATTATATCTCAAATGTATATATATATAAAAGATAGAATAAATTACGATGCAAGTAACCCTATTTACTTTCTCATAAATATATATTTTAGCAGAATTTCCTCACGATAGTAGGTTTATATCGAATTATTTCAAAGAATAAGCTAACACAATGCCAAAAGTGGATAACTTCATTTGTCTGTAAGTGTGTTGGTAGAAAAATGCACGAAAGAGAAACAGGTAAAAAAAAAAATACTAAGTTCTATATATATGCAGTTAATTGGATTCTTTGTACCTG
>NW_013765269.1:0-2732 GCF_000517525.1 Limulus polyphemus
CTGCTGGACGTTATTCAATTAGTAAATACGGCTGTCTACTGGACGATACTCGGTTAGTAAATACGCGATTCTGATGGACGACATCAAGTTTAGTGAAAATGATTGTCTGCTGGACGATATCTAATTTAGTAAGTTGTTGGGAAATACACACCATTTTACTATTATTTACCTTCATTATGAGTTCTCGATTATCGTGTATAGGATTTTATTATTTCTGATTCGGTGTTGTAGTTATTTCTGTTTTTATAGATATAGTAATAAATAGATATAACGATTCGCAGAGAAACTCATTCCAGGTTTTAAGGTTAAATCAACCCTTTCATAATTTTACAGAGAACAACACAAGGTTTGCTGCAGTCAGTGGAAGACGTTGTATTTGGGGCGTTGCTCACTGCACGAGGGCACGCATTAGCTAGCGGGTGGAAACTAGCCCGGACATTCAGTATTTCCTCTCTTTCGCGAGGTAGGTCAGTCGGCCGCCTGGTTTCGAGAGTGTTGAATGACTTGAAACTTACCTAAACTGTGTCCCACTTGTGTGTCGCTACAGTATCACTAATCTCGTGTTTGTTTTTAAACAAACCTTGATTCAAGCAGACTTTTCGCGTTGATAATTTCCTGAACGAATTTCGAAGATCGGTGAATCATTAGTTTATTTTTCCTGTTTAGTTTGTCTTCGAAATGCCAATCCTAAATGTTATTAAAGCAACGTACCATGCCGGCTCGGGCTCGTTATACCCGCAACTTGTACTATTACTACAACTAGTAGCAGTGAACAATTGAAACGAGGGTTAGGATCCAATGATGAGATTTGTTCATAATTTAAATCATTTATAAGTATAGTCACGATAACATTTATGCCCCCAGAAAACCACGAATCCTTGTTACAGACTCAACAGTAAACAATCGTGGAATCTGATATATATATACAATCTATGTTGTTGGGGGTCGTTTTCCAAAGGTTGAAAACAAGTCCAGAAGACCACCAAATAAGTCTGGTGTTTATTTATAGTATCATACTTATAGTTGTCGCAACAAAGTCTGCGTAGAAATGTTTAAGCTTCTTAACTAAAATAATAATCTTTTAAAAAAAACATTCCCTAAAGAATATTTAGATAATGTTATTTCATCTTAAGTCCTGATTTCATTTTAAAAATGCAGGAAAGTTGACTTGATTTTTAACCTGGAAAGACTCTACAATTATCTATTTGTTTATAAGTTCTGACTAACTTTGTTTTTGGTAAAATCTCCTAACTGATCTGTAAGATTAAACACGTGTAAGTTCAGTAAATAATAATGAAACTCCTGACCTGTTGACAAACTTCGTCTACAATATTGAATATTAGACAGCCCGGGGGAGGACCTACACATTAAGTCAAAAACTTAATACTACTCATCCCGATTTATTTTCAAACACCTATTTAACATCTTTAGCACAGAGTACAATGACCATAGACTGGAGACGAGTTTACAGTGACGTGGTTATAAAATAAAAACACACAAAGATTAGAATACGTTGCTTTTTCACTTGCGTGCTCTTGTTGTTAACGGTGTTTTCGACCGTAATCCCAAAAAATCTTCACGAGGTTCGGCTAGCATAGGATATGTAGGTTAGTCCTAAATCCAGATACTAAGCTAACAATGCAAAGCAATCATTATTATATTTTTTATATAAACGTAATATAAAAACAACATATTTTTTGTTGATTTTGCAGTGTCATAGCCTGTAAAAAATTACTTATTTAGTGTTTGACTCTTTTTGTTTGTTTCATATCTAACAACAGTATTAAACTAAAACTACCAATGATATAAAAAAAGAAGAAAAAGCAGCAGAAAAACGTGTTTTAAAATTTTTTTACGTGATTTTATATTAGTCAATATACTTCGTAACAGTTTCATCAAGAATTAACAAAATCTGTTGCTAACCATTTTTTTTTTATATTTGTTGTTTACATTTAAAGAATTTCTGTAAGTCTTCCAGTCTCTAGCCTACTTACTATAATCCTCCTCCTGGTGATAGAAAACTTAGTGGCATAGAAGCCTACATCAAATTCCTTGTCTTAGTTATGTGTTCTTTAAATTAGAACTTAGAAATTAGCAATAGTCGTTCGACTCATGGTAATATATACAATAAAAAAAATCAATGTTTTTTCTATTTTATTACAGTTGTGACCATGCATCTTTTATGAGAGATGAACAGTACTTAATTAAACAGTTTTGGGTATTTGTGTGGTATGTAAAATTTGCAGAATTTTGGGTCTCTGTGTGGTATGTAAAATTTGAAGAATTTTGGGTCTTTGTGTGGTATGTAAATTTGAAGAATTTTGGGTCTTTGTGTGGTATGTAAATTTTGAAGAACTTTGGGTCTTTGTGTGGTATGTAAATTTTAAAGAATTTGGGGTCTTTGTGTGGTATGTAAATTTTGAAGAATTTGGGGTCTTTGTGTGGTATGTAAATTTTGAAGAATTTGGGGTCTTTGTGTGGTATGTAAAATTTGAAGAATTTTGGGTCTTTGTGTGGTATGTAAAATTTGAAGAATTTTGGGTCTTTGTGTGGTATGTAAAATTTGAAGAATTTTGAGTCTTTGTGTAGTAAAATTTGAAGAATTTTGGGTCTTTGTGTGGTATGTAAATTTTGAAGAATCTTGGGTCTTTGTGTGGTATGTAAATTTTAAAGAATTTTGGGTCTTTGTGTGGTATGTAAATTTGAAGAATTTTGGGTCTTTGTGTGGTATG
>NW_013765270.1:0-848 GCF_000517525.1 Limulus polyphemus
ATCCTTCTCTGACCCTTTTGCTTTCCTTCCCACCAATAATTCCCCATCTACAGAAGCCAAGGGCTGAAATTTGTTGCTCATTATAACTAAATTCACCATTTTTTTAATTAGATACAGGCCACTGCACTTCATGGGTATGTGTGAATATTTCACATAAATAAAATAGATTAAATTCACCTAGTGTAATACCTTAATTAACTTCCAGTATTTCTTTCATTTAAGAAAATGCTTATTCTGCTATGGTATGAATTCACAGTCTGGAAACTACTGCTTTACATGCCATAACTGGGACCTCATCAGGTTGAAATGTAATTCTAGAGTTTGTGTCAGTGTTAAATATTTCAATTGTATAAGACAGAAATCACATGAATTTTATATGTTTGATCATTTTTGCATTCATTGTTTTGTTGTTGTTTTTTAATTTAATATAGTGTTCAAAATTGTCAGAAAAGGTTGAATAAATATAGACATTTGTATAAAAGAGTAAACTGTGTTTATAAAATATAATTATAAAAATGATGAAAAATAATTGCTGTTGCACACAAGCTGTTATCTACAAAATTTAATATGTTGTTATAAAGTATCTAATCAAATACAATTTAGGTGTGAAAAAAATTTTCAGCCAAAAAAGGATTGAGCGTGCAACTTAATGGAATGAAATCAAAATTGGCAGCCAAACTGGTAGCTATACTTACAGCATTAAGAAGAATTTTCCAGCAAATATTCATTCATTAGTCAGCCAGGCCACATTTTTTGTTAAACTTTGGGCATGATGGTGGGTAAAACAAAATATTTGACCTAGGAAACTAATGAATGGATATTTGCTGTAAAATTCTTATCAATGCTAT
>NW_013765271.1:0-848 GCF_000517525.1 Limulus polyphemus
CAACTTCTCGTAACTTTCTCGGTATAACCGTTTGTCAGGTCGTCACTTTCCCATCTGCAGTTTCTCATCTCTGGAGAAGAATACCATCTTCAAGCTTCAACTGGTCCCATTGTGCCCAATAGTTCTTTGTCACAGGGCTTAGACTAGACACCTTCTCCTAAGCAGGGCGCAAAACACTTGCTTTTAGAAAATCAATCACTGGCTTCAAATCTTGGTCTTTCTCCTGTTCTGCTTTATATCTATATTTGGTTCCACTTCACCATTATCAACTCTTTCAGTCGGCTTGACTTTAGCTTGATGGCACCTGGTTAGTTCAGCCTCTCTTTTGCTGCAATGTCTGCAGTCATTTTTGCAGGGTCTTCGGCTCAGTCCATCAGCATTACCATGTGATTTTCCTTCTCTATATTCAATATTATAATTATACTGGTCTATTTTTCTGATCCAACGTGCTAGTTGTCCCTCTGGGTTCTTTAATGAACTTAACCAGCGTAATAAAGCATGGTCTGTCCTGATGGTAAACCTTGCACCACAGAAGTAAGGATGGAAATATGTCAGACTCTTTACTATAGCAATTAATATTTTAATTTTTCTTCTTGTTTATTTTGTTGTTCGAGCTGCCACTGTTGCAGGTTTTCTTGCAACTGCTGTTGTCTCTCTTCTTGTTTCTTTTCTTTTTCCTCCAACAACTGCTGTAATTTCTCTTCTTGTTTCTTTTTTTTCCTCCAACAACTGCTGTAATCTTTCTTCTTGTTTATTTTGCTGTTCGAGCTGCCACTGTTGCAGATTTTCTTGCAGCTGCTGTTGTCTCTCTTCTTGTTTTTTTCTCGTTCTTCTTGTTTCTTTTGTTG
>NW_013765272.1:0-848 GCF_000517525.1 Limulus polyphemus
TTCAGTTTATTTTTATAACATTTCATCACACTTCGCCCTCATGAAAACGACCAAATGTGAGGGAACTTTGTTTTAGATGTAATCAAACATAGGCTTGAGCTTCTCGGCACAAATTCAATACCAAAGACAACATTTAATGCTTCTCGTCACTTTTTTCTGTAATAATTAATTAATGAAACAAGGTTAGTAGATTCTTTAATTTTATACACGTCTTAATAATTAGTACTTTATTAAAAAAAAAAGATAAAAAATGACAAGCTTGATCAAACAACGGATTTTACGATGAAAACGTATTATCTGTCTTCTAAATTTCCTGATAATGTTCAGTCACCTATTATATTTGTAAAACAGTTACTGCAAATTTATCTATTTAAAAACAACTGGATGTTATCGTCTCCACTGATTTTGAGAACTCTCGGTTTTTTGAATATTGAGCATTCGAGAATTGTTATAATATTTTGTAAATACACATTATATCAAACTGTTTTTTTTTAAACGAAACTCCAGAAAGCCTTCTACAAAACAATACTGTTACTCATAGTCATAACACTATTTGAACAATACATCTCAACCTTTCTTTATCCCATTCTTCCTTCTGAGAAACTAAAAGTTCCAATTAGGAGTCATCAGTTAAATTAAGAGCTTTAACTAATTATAGTAGTAATTAGTGGATTTTAATTATTGTTTGTTGCTCTTCATGTTAAAGATGTGTTTCTGTCCGAAATTCTTATTCCCTTAATATGCCCATCTTTCTTTCTTAACTTTCTCAATGCCCCGGGCACATATATGTTCCCCTCTAGAGCAGTATCACATGACATATAATATTACTGAGATATTACTGCAAAAAG
>NW_013765273.1:0-848 GCF_000517525.1 Limulus polyphemus
CTATGGTAGATTTTTCTGTATTACAGTGATGATGTCAGTTAACTCTAACGATATGGTAGATTTTTTGTATTACAGTGATGATGTCAGTTAACTGTAACGGTATGGTAGATGTTTTTTATTGCAGTGATGATGTCAGTTAAATGTAACGGTATGGTAGATGTTTTGTATTACAGTGAGGATATCATTTAACTGTAAATTGTAGTAAATTTTTTGTATTACAGTGATGATGTCAGTTAACTGTAACGACATGGCAGATATTTTTTATTACTGTCAGACTATTAGATGACTGTAACGATATGCTAGATGTTTTGTTTTACTGTGAGACTGTCAGTTAACTGTAAAGATGTTTTAGAAGATTTGTCTTATAGTGAGACTCTCAATTAACTGTACAGATACGGTAGGTGTTTTGTAGTAGATTGAGGATGTTAATTAATTGCAACGATATGATAGATGTTCTGTGTTACAGTGAGGATATCAGTTAACTGTAACTCTATGGCAGATGTTTTTTATTACAGCGAGGATGTAAGTATGGTAGATATTTTGTATTACAGTGAGGATGTCAGTTAACCGTAACGATATTGTAGATGTTTTGTATTACAATGATACTGTCAGTTAACTGTAGCGATGTGGTAACTGTTTTGTATTACATTGAGGCCGTTAGTTACCTCCAACGATGTGGTAGATGTTTTGTGTTACAGTGACTATGTTAGTTAAGTGCAACGATAAGTAGATGTTTTATATTACAGTGAGGATGTCAGTTAAATGTAACGATATGGTAGATGTTTCGCAATAGTGTTAGGATATCAGATAACTGTAACGATATCGTAGTCGTTTTGTATTACAGTGAG
>NW_013765274.1:0-1670 GCF_000517525.1 Limulus polyphemus
CTACCAAGCCACAAGATTTAACGATACTGTGTACTATCAACAAGAAGACACAAGATTTAACAATACTGTTTGCTGTCAATAATAAAACACAAGATTTAAAAATACTGTTTACTGTCGATAATTAGACGCAAGATTTAACAATACTCTGTACTATCAATAAAAAGACACAAGATTAAACAATACTGTGTACTATCAATAAGAAGACACATGATTAAACAATACTGTTTACTATCAATAAGAAGACACAAGATTTAACAATACTATGTACTGTCAATAAAAAGTCAAAATATTTAACAATACAGTGTACTATGAAAAAGAAAAATCGAGATTTAACGATACCGTGTAATGTCAATAAAAAGACATTAGATTTAACAATAGTGTGTACTGTCAATAAGAAGACACAAGATTTAACAATACTGTTTACTGTCAATAAGACACACAAGATTTAACGATACTGTGTACTATATCTAACAAGCCGCAAGAGTTAACGATACTGTGTACTATCAATAAGTAGACATATGATTTAACAATACTGTGTACTGTCAATAATAAAACACAATATTTAACGATTTTGTGTACTGTCAATAAGAAGACACAAAATTTACCGATACTGTGTACTGTCAATAAGAAGACACATAATTTAAAAACACTGTGTACTGTCGATAATAAGACGTAAGATTTAACAATACTGTGTACTATCAATAAGAAGCCACAAGATTAAACAGAACTGTGTACTATCAATAAGAAGACACAAGATTTAACAATTCTGTGTACTGTCAATAAGATCATACAAGATTTAACAATACAGTGTACTGTCAATAAGACACACAAGATTTAACGATACTGTGTACTGTCAATAAGAAGACACAAGATTTAACGATTCTGTGTACTGTCAATAAGAAGACACAAGATTTAACAATACTGTGTACTGTCAATAAGAAGACACAAGATTTAACGATACTTTGTACTATCAATAAGAACACACAAGATTTAACGATACTGTGTACTATCAATAAGAACACACAAGATTTAACGATACTGTGTACTGTCAATATAGACACAAGATTTAACGACACTGTGTACTATCACTAACAAGCCACAAGATTTAACGATACTGTGTACTATCAATAAGAAGACACATGATTTAACAATGCTGTGTATTGTCAATAATAAAACACAAGATTTAACGATACTGTCTACTGCCAATAAGAAGACAAAGAATTTAACGATACTGTTTACTGTCAATAAGAAGACACAAAATTTAAAAATATTGTGTACTTTCGATAATAAGACGCAAGATTTAACAATACTGTGTACTATCAATAAGAAGCCACAAGATTAAACAGAACTGTGTACTATCAATAAGAAGACACAAGATTTAACAATTCTGTGTACTGTCAATAAGATCATACAAGATTTAACAATACAGTGTACTGTCAATAAGACACACAAGATTTAACGATACTGTGTACTGTCAATAAGAAGACACAAGATCTAACGATTCTGTGTACTGTCAATAAGAAGACACAATATTTAACAATACTGTGTACAGTCAATAAGAAGACACAAGATTTAACGATACTGTGTACTATCAATAAGAACACACAAGATTTAACGATACTGTGTACTATCAATGAGAACACACAAGATTTAACGATACTGTGTACTGT
>NW_013765275.1:0-842 GCF_000517525.1 Limulus polyphemus
AAAAGTAGCCTACAACTTGCCATTAAGTAGACCAGATTTCACGGAATTGACTCCTTTCTCAGCTTATTTATTGAAAGCCTACAACTTGCCATTAAGTAGACCAGATTTCACTGAATTGACTCCCTTCCTCAGCTTATTTATTGAAAGTAGTCTACAACTTGCCATTAAGTAGACCAGATTTCACTGAATTGACTCCCTTCCTCAGCTTATTTATTGAAAAGTAGCCTACAACTTGCCATTAAGTAGACCGGATTTCACTGAATTGACTCCCTTCCTCAGCTTATTTATTGAAAAGTAGTCTACAACTTGCCATTAAGTAGATCAGATTTCACGGAATTGACTCCATTCATCGGAATTTTTATTGAAAAGTAGCTAAAATCATTTCATTAATTAAACCAAGTTATTCCATATTGACTCCCTTCGTTTGTTTGCTTATTGAAAAGTAACTTAAAACCTGCTACTATTTAGATGAATTTCTACTAAGTTGACTCTCTTGGTCAGCTTATTTATTAAAAGTAGCCCTTGACATCAAGTTAATTTACCAAAGTTCTGAACCAAACCTTTGTAAGGGAAAACAAAACGTCTTTTACAGATTCCAGCTTGTTAACAATAGCAACAGTAAGATTGTCACAATTTGTCGAAACATATTAAAGAATTTTTGGTTTTCTTAAATTTGTCAATGCTTAGCCAATATTAAGATAAAGTAACTTTACATAAGCTTCACTTCTAAATTGGTAATACAAGAGATTGAAAAAACCACATCGACCTCTCCTTTTCAGTCGTACAAGTTGATTATAGCTCTATAGCTACATTTTGTCGAACTCAGACGACTTACGTCAGCG
>NW_013765276.1:0-1462 GCF_000517525.1 Limulus polyphemus
GATTATTTGTCGTTATTAACCAAGGTTGATATTGTTACTGATTACTTGCTGTTATTAACCAAGGTTGACATTGTTACTGATTACTTGTCGTTATTAACTAAGATTTACATTGTTACTGATTACTTGCTGTTATTAACCAAGGTTGACATTGTTACTGATTATTTGTCGTAATTAACCAAGGTTGACATTGTTACTGATTACTTGTCGTTATTAACCAAGGTTGACATTGTTACTGATTAATTGTCCTAATTAACTAAGATTTACATTGTTACTGATTACTTGCTGTTATTAACCAAGGTTGATATAGCTACTGATTATTTGTCGTTATTAACCAAGGTTGATATTGTTACTGATTACTTGTCGTTATTAACCAAGATTTACATTGTTACTGATTACTTGCTGTTATTAACCAAGGTTGACATTGTTACTGATTACTTGTCGTTATTAACCAAGTATGACATTGTTACTGATTACTTGTCGTTATTAACCAAGGTTGACATTGTTACTGATTAATTGTCCTAATTAACTAAGATTTACATTGTTACTGATTACTTGCTGTTATTAACTAAGGGTGACATTGTTACTGATTATTTGTCGTTATTAACCAAGGTTGATATTGTTACTGATTAGTTGTCGTTATTAACCAAGGTTGATATTGTTACTGATTAGTTGCCGTTATTAACCAAGGTTGATATTGTTACTGATTACTTGCTGTTATTAACCAAGGTTGACATTGTTACTGATTACTTGTCGTTATTAACCAAGGTTGATATTATTACTGATTACTTGTCGTTATTAACCAAGGTTGATATTGCTACTGATTACTTGCTGTTATTAACCAAGGTTGAATAACAGCAAGTAATCAGTAACAATGTAACCAAGGTTGATATTGTTACTGATTATTTGTCGTTATTAACCAAGGTTGACATTGTTACTGATTACTTGTCGTTATTAACCAAGGTTGACATTGTTACTGATTACTTGTCGTTATTAACCAAGGTTGACATTGTTACTGATTACTTGTCGTTATCAACCAAGGTTTACATTGTTACTGATTACTTGTCGTTATTAACCAAGGTTAAGATTGTTACTGATTACTTGTCGTTATTAACCAAGGTTGACATTGTTACTGATTACTTTTCGTTATTAACCAAGGTTGATATTGTTACTGATTACTTATCGTTATTAACCAAGATTGACATTGTTACTGATTATTTGTCGTTATTAACCAAGGTTGACATTGTTACTGATTACTTGTCCTAATTAACCAAGGTTGACATTTTTACTGATTAGTTGTCGTTATTAACCAAGGATGACATCAGGTACCTGATGATGACAAAAGCTTGTCGAAACGTTGTACATTTGCTGTTATGTTAAACTTATATTAAAGTTTTTCTTCATTACCCATTCAAGCCGTCTCCAGCCATTATTAGTTAACTCTAATAATATGGTTATTAAACAA
>NW_013765277.1:0-848 GCF_000517525.1 Limulus polyphemus
CAATACTGTTATTCTAACATCTAGTGACAAACACAGTATTGTCATTCAAACATCTAGTGATAAACACAATATTGTCATTCAAACATTAAGTGATAAACACAATACTGTTATTCTAACATCTAGTGATTAACACAATATTGTCATTCAAACATCTAGTGATAAACACAATACTGTCACCGAAAAATGTAGAGATGAACACAATACTGTCATTCAAACGTCTAGAGGTAAACACAACTGTTTCATTAAAATTTCCAGTGATAAAAGCAATACCCACATTGTAACGTCATGGACAAACATAACCCTTACATTGTAATGTCATGGACAAACATACCACCGACATTGTAATGTCATGGACAGGCATAACCATTTCATTGTAATGTCACTGACAGACATAACCCTTTCATTGTAATGTCATGGACAAACATAACCCTTTCATTGTAATGTCACGGACAGACATAACCCTTTCACTGTAATGTCACGGACAGACATAACCCTTTCATTGTAATGTCACGGACAAACATAAACCTTTCATTGTAATGTCATGAACAAACATAACCCTTTCATTGTAATGTCACGGACAAACATAATCCTTTTATTATAATGTAATGGACAAATAAAAACCTTACATCGCAATGTCATGGACAAACATAACCCTTTCATTGTAATGTAATGGACAAATAAAAACCTTTCACTGTAATGTCACGGACAAACATAACCCTTTCATTGTAATGTCACGGACAAACATAAACCTTTCATTGTAATGTCATGGACAAACATAACCCTTTCATTGTAATGTAATGGACAAATAAAAACCTTTCACTGTAATGTCATGGACAAACATAACCCTT
>NW_013765278.1:0-848 GCF_000517525.1 Limulus polyphemus
TTGTTAAAAGAACAACAAAATCAATAACTGAACTAGACTAAACAATGTTATAATTGTGTGTAATTTGTAAAAACAAACATAAATGTATAGTTTGAATTACTTCTATTTTTACTTCACCCCAAATAATTTACTTTTTTGTGTTTTGTACAGATGTCCATGTCAGACACTGTAACTTTTTATGCTGTGTGAGATATGTTATTTATACCTCATAACCAATAGTTGGTGAAAACCCTTAACTTCTCTGCCTGCATCTTTTCTGTGTAAAGACTGGCATAATATTCCAGCTAATGTTGTTTTTTTGTTAGTTGTGTTTCTTCTTTCAAACTATGTGATTGTGGTCTTGTATCAGAGAAAGGTGCCAAAAAAGCCTAAAACAACTCATGGGACCAACTGATTTTACTGAACTCAAGCTATAAAAACTTCCTATTTCACATGTAATTGCTTTTCTGCTTACTGATAGTAATTGCCGAGTAAATATAAGGTTTGTTCTGTTAATCAAACATTAGGGTATGTCAGTAGGGTTGTCATAATTTGAAATATCTAGTTGAGTGAGAAGTTTAATTGTGCACTACAGTTAATTCAAGTTTAATACTTCTTCCCTTAGAAATCTTGTATGTATCCTGTAGTTTACAAATTCCCTTTTGCAGTCCATCTTGCTTTTTTATTCTCTGTTTTGTTTCTTCTTACTCCTCCTTTGTTATTAGGATTCTATCATTTTGTAAACTATATTTACAAGCAGCAGATGGTCAAGATGTAATGTCTTTAGGCTGTCATTTGCCTGTCAAGCATGGTCGAAGTTATGTGGTTTTACAACATTACCTTTGATATCAGACATTACACGAAGCAAG
>NW_013765279.1:0-841 GCF_000517525.1 Limulus polyphemus
GGCAAATTTATTGTAAGAACAATAAATTAAACAAGAAAAGAAACAAGAAGAACGACAAATTAAACAAGAAGAGCGATTACAGCAGTTGTTGGAGGAAAAACAAAAGAAACAAGAAGAGAAATTACAGCAGTTGTTGGAGGAAAAAGAAAAGAAAATCAACAACAATGGCAAGAGGTACAAATGGAAAACATCAGTAAATTTAAAAGCGAATTAGATACGTTAAAGAACAATTTGTTGTGTATTACACAAGGAGGTTACATTGACCATCGACTTAATCAGCCCAGACAATGACAAACCCTATCCAGACCCTGCAGCTAAACCCTAATGCAGACATATTCAGTCCCGTTAGAAGTCACATCCCAGATATGAATGTCAGTACTAAGAGTGATCCAGTGCGAAGGAAGCCACAGGAATTCGATGGGAAGGCACCGTGGGAAGCATATAGAGCACAATTTGAGTTACTGGCAGAGATGAATGGATGGACAGAGGAGCAGAAAGCTGTATATCTGGCAATGAGCTTGAAGGGACAACCACTGGAAATACTTGGACAGTTGACAGCAACTGACGGGCACAGCTATAGAAGCCAATAATTGATTTTCTAAAAGCAAGTGTTTTGCGCTCTGCTTGGGAGAAGGTGTCTAACTTAAGCCCAGTGACAAAGAACTATTGGGCACAATGGGACCAGTTGAAGCTTTAATATGGTATTCTTCTCTGGAGATGGGAAAGTGACGACCTGGCAAATGGTTATATCGAGAAAGTTACGGGAAGCTGTGCTGCGTTAATCCCATGGTAGTTTAACAGGAGGACATCTCGGAGTTAAGAAGACGTTGAGTCATCTACG
>NW_013765280.1:0-847 GCF_000517525.1 Limulus polyphemus
AGGCTAAGGATTGACATTTCAAGGTCAGACAGAAGGTCTTGATTCTACTACCTACAGTCTACAGACAACAACAACCTCACTCTGCAGTGGAAAGGACCTTTTAAAATGCAGCAAGTGGTCTACAGAATGGACTATAAGGTGAAAGTAGACAGGAAGACAAAGATCTACCATGCCAATATGTTGAAGAAATACTTTGAGAGGGAAGAAGACCTAACAGGTGCTGCTATTGGGGCACAAATGGACATAGCAGGTGTAGCTGTTGTAGATGCAGAACAAGAAGACAGTGACTATTATGGCAAAACCAGATGGGGCCACGTTCTTTTCCAAGATTGACCTCAGTAAAGGTTATTGACAGATCCCAATGGAAACAGAGACTAAAGAGAAGACAGTCTTTGTGACACCAGATGGATGCTACCAGTTCAAGAGGATGCCATTTGGATTACTAACTCAGCAGCAACATTCAACTGCATGATGAGGAAGATACTGCAAAAAAACCATCAACATCGAGCATTATGTTGACAACATTTTGACCCACACAGCCAGATGAGAAGACCACCTCAAGAAGCTCACACAGCTGTGTGGATGAGTGAGGGTAGTAGGTCTGACCATGAGATCATCTAAGTGTTACATTGGTTATTTTGTACTGGACTTTGTTGGACACAAGGTGGGTGAATGACAGATTGTCATGGAAGAAGAGAAGTTAACCCACATACAAGATGCACCAGCACTGACTACCAAACAGCAAGTCAGATTCTTCCTGGGGTTAGTGGGATACTACAGGAAGTTCATCGCAAACTATGCTGAAGTTGCTGCACTACTGACTGACCTAACCAAGAAAGACCTACCC
>NW_013765281.1:0-848 GCF_000517525.1 Limulus polyphemus
GAACGTACTAGGAATTCATGATCATTCGAGAAACTTCAGCGCGAAAGCTCCCAGCGTCACGCGACTTCCGCTGTCGTAACAGTATTAAATATTTGGTTTTTTAGACGGTAGCATATTATTTAACAACTCTGAACCACTATGGCGTCTTGTTCTGTTTTTAATGGCTTATAAGTAATAATGTGTTATAATTATTAGACATTGTGTATTGCAAACGCAAAACAGTAAACACTTTACAGGTGAAGCTTCACTTGATAACGAACGCAGTTTTAGTTGTGCTGTGATAAGATGTAAATGGTGGATAAAAAGAGTTTAAACTTTTAAAATTCAGAGTTTAGAAGTTCCCATTTCAAGCTCATGTTTAATTGCAACTAAGTAATATTAGTTCTAGTACCTCATTTGGGATGTTTTGGTCTTTGATGATGTCGTTAGGTGTAATTTTATTGTAATTCGTGACAAGCAAAAGCTGGTTAAAAACATTGAGCTGTTTTTGTTTAACTTAGTTTGAAAATTTGACTTTGATGTGCTATTGTCTATAATGCCACTAAAGGTCAAACGAAAGGCAGTTTTGTGAGAAGTTTTATAAATACGAGTCGTTTGAGTGAAGCAGTGAGAAGGAATGCGTGAGAAGTTTTATAAATACACGTGACGTTTGAGTGAAGCAGTGAGAAGTTTTATAAATACACGTGACGTTTGAGTGGAGCAGTGAGAAGGAATGTGTGAGAAGTTTTATAAATACACGTGACGTTTGTGTGGAGCAGTGAGAGGGAATGTGTGAGAAGTTTTATAAATACATGACACGTTTGAGTGGAGCAGTGAGAGGGAATGTGTGAGAAGTTTTATAAATACAT
>NW_013765282.1:0-1940 GCF_000517525.1 Limulus polyphemus
TTGGTTCTTATGTTAATATCATTACTGTTGGTTCTTTTGTTAATATCATTTACTGTTGGTTCTTTTGTTAATATCATTTATTGTTGTTTCTTTTGTTAATATCATTTACTGTTGGTTCTTTTGTTAATATCATTTACTGTTGGTTCTTATGTTAATATCATTTACTGTTGGTTCTTATGTTAATATCATTTACTGTTGGTTCTTTTGTTAATATCATTTATTGTTGGTTCTTTTGTTAATATCATTTACTGTTGGTTCTTTTGTTAATATCATTTACTGTTGGTTCTTTTGTTAATATCATTTATTGTAAACTGTCTGTTTATGTACAGGTGAAATGATTTGATGATGAATGACTACTTCTGTTTGATTATTATTTTACAATTGATTGAAATAAGATTCCACCTCAAGAAAGATTCAACCCACCCCATTTGTTAAGGAAAGCTATAAACACACAATCCCCTATACTATTTCATCATTTTGAATACCTCATCTGTCACTAGAATCAGTTAAGTTTTAACATAGTGGGTGTGTTGAGCAATTCACCACTAAAATTATTAAAACAACATAAATAATAATCAACATATTACTGCGTGCGCTACAGTTGTTAAACCGCAATTCAGATCTAATATATTAACGTAGTTGGGTTTGGTTTGTTTTCAATTTTGCTCATAGCTACACGAGGGCTATCCGCACCTAATTTAGCAGTGAAAGGCTAGAGAGAATAGCGCTAGTGAAAACCTCCCAACGTCAACTCTTGGGCTACTCTTTTACCAAAGAATAGTTGGATTGATCGTACATTATAACGCCCCCACGGCTGAAAGGGCGAACATGTTTGGTGGGACGGGGATTCGAACCCTCAGATTGCGATTTGAGCGCCCTAACTACCTGGCCATGCCGGGGCCCTATTGAAGTAAAACATTATTTTGTGCTGGTTTGTTTTCCTGGTCGACAAGGAGAACAAAAACAGTGATTTTAACATGATTCCAGGACGTCAAGTGTTCGAGGAATTGTCTCTTTGATTACAGGATTTGGTACTTTTATCTTGACTTTATTTTTGCTTCTTGAAACATTCATTCTGGATGTATAAGCTTCTTAGTTTGATCATCTGTTTTCCAACTATTTCTCCAGACTTGGTAACAACAAACAGTTAGTATTGAACGATCTTACCTATGCCATGGAAATTTTCAGCAATATATGATTTGTTTGAAATGTTAATTAAGATTGATTACTTAGTAGTTTTATCACGATCGATTAACCAACAGTCTTTTTTTTTTTTTTAGTTAACATTTAAGTGATAAGTCCAAGTTCTATGTAAAATTAATATTGACATTTCTAAAACCAGTAGTCTGCTTATGGCATAAGAATAATGGATGCAACTTTAGCTAAAGAAGTACACCGTATTAAAATTGTTTCATAATTGGAGCTACAAACCAGATGATACCGCTGAAATATTGATCTGTGGACACGTCTGCCTTTATATTAAGAAGACCCAGGATTGAATCTTAGCTGCTGGCCAACAAATACGGCCCTTCTGAAAATTCTCTTGAAAACATCATCTAGTTAATAGCCAGAGCATGGGACATCAAATAGTTAGTAATACGTAATAAATATCTAGTAATAACAAAAATATAAGGCAGTGACTCCAGCCAAGTTAGAAGTTGGAGTAACCCTGCAATGACTCTATGTAACGATCGAACTTTTAGTCAAACCTAGGGTATTGCTTTAGCTGTTGGATATGTTGAAATTCTGGGATCCTTATGTTCCTAAACAAATCTAAACGGTAACAATAAAAACAGCAACTCATTATCTATTTTATATTAATAGAAATAAAATAAGATACTTTAAGTGTAATCTTGATGATACATTAGATGCAAGACAATATCTTCAAGGAAATAAGATACTTTAAGTGTAATCTTGATGATACATTAGATGCAAGACAA
>NW_013765283.1:0-848 GCF_000517525.1 Limulus polyphemus
ATTTCATTTGAAAAAGAAAACAATGAAGAAACTGTTCTCTGTCCTGTTGAAAAGCTACAATAATAATAAGCAAGAGGATTCCACGTTGTCAGAAACAAATCCACAGAATAGTCTTGCTAAACTAAAAGAGCGTTACGACAGCGGAAGTCACGTGACGTTAGTAACACGTCATGAACTTCTAGAAGGATCCTGTCCCTTCCTGAATGCTCGAGAGCCTACTAGATATGCAATAGTCTTGTATATATAACACGGTCAAGACGTGACGGCAACAATGTAATGTAATGTGTAATTGAACTGCGGACAGAGAGAGACGTATTGTTGAGCACGTGAGACATTCGTTGTTAATTATAGCATTTGTTATAGCGTGACCGTGGAAATTAAGTGTGTTGCAAAGTTGTATTTAGAAAGAATAAACCAGTTTTATTTAAGAAAGGACTTATATCGGTAAAGTTTCTTCGGAAAGAATTTTTACGGAAAATTAACTAATGAACGGAGGCATAATAAATTGGTGTCAGAGAGTGGGACAAAAAAATGGAAACGAGAAGCGGCAAATCAAACTACAGCTTAGCAGACGTGATGGCAGCAATACAAGAGCAGCAAAAGAAACAAGAAGAACGAGAAAAGAAACAAGAAGAACCAGAAGAGAAATTACAGCAGTGGTTGGAGGAAAAAGAAAAGAAACAAAAAAAACGAGAAAAGAAACAAGAAGAGAGACAACAGCAGTGGCAAGAAAACCTGCAACAGTGGCAGCTCGAACAGCAAAATAAACAAGAGAGACTACAGCAGTAGTTGGAGAAGAAAGAAAATAAACAAGAAGAGAGATTACAGCAGGGGCAACTGGAACAAGA
>NW_013765284.1:0-848 GCF_000517525.1 Limulus polyphemus
TTATTGTAACATATAAATACAATCATAAGCATTTAAATAAACGAGTATTTTCATGGCATCTTTAATAACAGGGAATTGTTCGCACAGCGACCAACTTGTGCTTGTATTAACGTAGAATCCGATTATAAGTGTATGACGTCAGCAGCAGAGTCTGATAACGAAATACAAGAGATTTGCTCTACGTTTTTAGTATGTTTGGTGACGTCACGAAGGAAATCGATTGTAAACGTAGAAGTTAATGTTATTATCCTGTAAATAACTTGCACACTTTAATTCCAAAATCAGGAAATGCTGTTTGTATAACTGAAATCCTGTGCCATTAAAGATTTTACAATTACCATGTCCAGTGTTTTGTTTACATGATAATTTTAAAACGTTTGTGATTACCATTTATACACAAGTGTTTTATTAGTAAATTCAAAACGGCATCATGTAGGTCGATAGGCCTAAAGCCCAAATAACCAACTGGTAGCATTCCAAAGCGACCTAATGATCCAAAATTCAATTCACACATGGATTGAAAAAAGTAGAGTGAACACTTCCCGTCACAATGTTCCATCTAATATATTGTAAACAGGGCCGTGCTGTGGTTAGTGCACTGGGCACCAACTCGAAGAGGAGAGGGGTGCCGATTGACAAACAGAGCGAACTTATGGGTTGGGTGCGTGCGTTTTTTGGCAGTTATTTAGATTTAAAAATAATTATTTCCGAAGAAATAATTATTAATCTAGGGTGCTCGAAGATTAAATAATCCTCCTTCACCCCGCTCGTGGTCTAGGAATGTGGGCTTAACTTGAGAAAATAGGAAATTAATGCAGACGAGGTATGTAACTTTAACAAGGTAATCG
>NW_013765285.1:0-844 GCF_000517525.1 Limulus polyphemus
AGAAACAAGTTAGTTAATTTTTTTTTTTTTTCAGTAAACGGTTAAAACAAATAAGTTTTTTTTTTTTAGATTTAGAAAAGGTTTTGTCTTTCTTTTGTTTTGGCCATTAGTATGACAGTGGTACAAAAAATGACCTTTGATACAGACAGATTGTCATGATATAAAAGACTGTTTAGTTGAACTATTAGTGATAAGTTTATATCTGTGAGTTCATATTTTATTATTTTAAAGTTTTGTTATAATAAGAGTTAAAAGCATACAATTGTAGAAGGTTTTGTTAATATCTAATTGGTGTCGAGAATATAGAAAGTAACCAGACGACTATGTAATAAAGATATAAATAGCGTGAGACAAGCGGGAAGCAGCAGACAGACAACAGACAGGTAATAGCGAAAGAGAATATAGTTGTGTGAAGTTAAGCACCGCAAAGGTGATAGGCCTAACGCTTAATATGTTAGAGTGAAACTAACAGTATAAAAAAATATAAGGATAATTTTATTCTGTCAAAGCATGGTTCTAAATAATTGAATCAGCCTGGGTACACTTTGACAAAAGGAACAGAGGATCTTCATAAGAAAGAAGACCAAACGAATTACAGAAACTTGGGCCACAACTGTAAGTGAATCACACACAGAATACTAGTACGATAGTAATATAGAGAAGATAGTTCAGCTTGTCAACTGAGATTCTAAAGTCAGTGAACAGACCTAAGTGGACTTTTGAAAATAAGAGAACTATACATATATATTGATATAACATTTACAATATACTTATATTCTCTATAGTTTGATAAATTTCTTGTACATACATTTAAATTGTTCCGAATATATATATATATTATTTG
>NW_013765286.1:0-848 GCF_000517525.1 Limulus polyphemus
GTCTGTGTTCACAATAATTCTGCTTAACAATTATATACACACACACATAACCGTATTTTTACATACAAAATCCTTTTAAAATAGAGCTACATTTGTGTCTAGGATTCAGTTAGCCTAGCACTGTTTGGTCTGTAAGATTCTTATTTATGATGTTTAGAGGGGAGAAGTACTTAGGGCTTGGTTCATCATGTATTATGTAACTCTCTAGTTTGTTCACCAGTTCATTTTTTATTAATATTTTTCTTATATTATTGAAGCAAGTTATCCAGGAGCCTGTCTGATAGTGTTGGCATGTTTGAATAGTTCTGTAGAAATACTGAGTTTGTTGATCGTGGGACTCTAAATGCTTTCGTTAAAATATAGTTTTGTATTTGCTGTAGTTTGTTGATATGTGTTTTTGATACATTTGGTCTTATGTATGGTCTGTAAATGTTTAATATGTTTTCTGGTGAAGCTACTTGTTTGTTGCCAGTCAGGCTATTAAGGTAACTCGCTCTTTTCCAAATTCTGGTTTTTATGCTATTAATATGTGGTATCCAGTTTAATTTTGAGTCAAATATAATCCCTAAGAATTTTGCTTATGTTATTACCTGTTACTAGAGTCCCGTCTAGATATAACTGTGGTATTAATTTGCTTGTTTTGTACGATTTTGTAAACAATTTGACTTGTGTTTTGTGCGTATTTATTTTAATTCTCCACTTGTTGCAATACGATTCTGTTTCGTTCAGTAATGGTTGTATATTGTATGTCGTTGTTGTTGGGTTTGGGGCACTCTTCCAGATTGCAACATCATTTGCGAACTGTGAGCAAAAAGTATGGTTTGGGTCTTTGAAAGGCATGTCGCTGA
>NW_013765287.1:0-845 GCF_000517525.1 Limulus polyphemus
AACAAACAGCAGCTACGTGGTTAATAACTACTACCATAAGAAACAGCAGCGATGTGGTTAATAACTACTACTATAACAAACAGTAACGACGTGGTTAATAACTACTACCATAATGGTTGGTTGGTTGGTGTTTTATGGCGCAAAGCAGCTACCATAAGAAACAACAGCGCGTTGTTAATAACTACTACCATAACAAACAGCAGCGTCGTAGTTTATAACTACTACCATAACAAACAGCAGCGACATGGTTAATAACTACTACCATAACAAACAGCAGCGATGTGGTTAATAACTACTACCATAACAAACAGCAGCGACGTGGTTAATAACTACTACCATAACAAACAGTAGTGACGTGGTTAATAACTACTACCATAACAAACAGCAGCGACGTGGTTAATAACTACTACCATAACAAACAGCAGCGACGTGGTTAATAACTACTACCATAACAAACAGTAGTGACGTGGTTAATAACTACTACCGTAACAAACAGCAGCGACGTGGTTAATAACTACTACCATAACCAGTAGTACTCATTTGCAATGAATCACTGAATCACGTAGCGGTTAAAATAATACATTCACAAAATAACAATTAAAGTTTAGAATGATTCTAGTCTCCTTTATTGTAATAAATCAGTTGCCCTTGACATGGCCTTTGACTTTATATATATATCGGTCCAGGTTGTCATCTTTCTGTCATAACGGATAATGTCTGTGGTAATAGCACCCAAATGCGTTGGGGATATCCCATCTATCAGACAAATTACAAACGCCAATGTCAATCTAGTCAGCCGTCATGGAAAATCATAAAAAATCAAATAAGGATATGAAGCTGAGTGC
>NW_013765288.1:0-848 GCF_000517525.1 Limulus polyphemus
AGCACCTTGATACTCACAAGGGTTTGTTGAGACGCAGAATCTATGACAAAGTTGCACCTTTGGCCATCCAGCTTTCCTGTCACATAGACACTATATGTGCTTGGCATTTTACACTTAGCTGTTGGGACTTTCACAATGGGAGTTGGTGGGCATCCCTCATCACCAACCACTACTGGTTTCCCGAAGCTGACTTACTGGTGGTATGGCATCTTCCCTGTGTTGAAGTTTCCAGCATTGAGCTTTCTTGTGCCCTGGTTTATTACAGTGTCAGCAAAGTCCGTCAAACTTCTCTGAAAGCTGACATTTTCTGGCTTTGAATCCTGATGACCGTACCAATCTTGGTACCTCATTGCTGGACTTAACATAGGATTCGAATTCAAGAGCTCTGGCCATTGCATCCTGCATAGTAGAGGGGTGTGCTTGCTTCACTTATATCTTCAGTTGTGGACTGTCCAAGGCATCTACAAAGTGATACCTCAGCAACAAATTGAGGAGATCGAGTGGTGCAGTTGGGTTGGCTTTGTGTGCCATACTTTCCAAATGCTGTGCCAGATCTTGCAGGCTCTCCCCTTCAGCACGAACTCTCGTCCTAGACGTAGCCCTGTAGACTTCAGACTGATTTTGGGTTCCGTACCTTAGTTTTAAAGCCGCTACTAGTGCTCCATAGTTGTGCCTGTCGTTTCCTGACAACTGTCCAAGAATTTCCAGTGGTTGTTCCTTCAAGCTCGTTGCCAGATATACAGCTTTCTGCTCCTCTGTCCATCCATTCATCTCTGCCAATAGCTCAAATTGTGCTCTATATGCGTCCCACGGTGCCTTCCCATCGAATTCCTGTGGCTGCCTTCGTA
>NW_013765289.1:0-848 GCF_000517525.1 Limulus polyphemus
ACAGGGGGTAGAAACACAGCATATGACATTCAACAATATAACATTCACAAAACAGTACTGGAAATACAGCATATGACATTCAACAATATAACATTCACAAAACAGTACTGGAAATACAGCATATGACATTCAACAATATAACATTCACAAAACAGTGGTAGAAACACAGCATATGACATTCAACAATAAAACATTCACAAAACAGGGGTAGAAACACAGCATATAACATTAAACAATAAAACATTCACAAAACAGGGGTAGAAACACAGCATATGACATTAAACAATAAAACATTCACAAAACAGTACTAGAAACACAGCATATGACCTTCAATAATAATAATAAATGCAAAATATCAGTGATACAACTTATGATATGAAACAATAATTCTGGTACAATGTATGACATTAAAGAATAACACGTACGAAAAGTCACTGGTACAGATTATGTGATTAATTAATAAAAATTACAAAACATCACTGGTACAACATATGACATCAAACAATAATAGTGGCACAAAATATCACTGATACAATATATGATATCATACAATAACACACGTAAAACATTACTGGTATAACATATGACATCAAACAATAATACTGGTACAAAATATCACTCATATAATATATTATATCACACAATAACACACGTAAAATATTACCCATACAATATATGATATCAAAAATAACGCATGTAAAATATCACTGGAACAATATATTATATCAAACAATACCACATGTAAAATATCACTGGAACAATATATGATATCAAACAATACCACATGTAAAATATCACTGGAACAATATGTGATATCAAACAATACCACATGTAAAATATCACTGATT
>NW_013765290.1:0-847 GCF_000517525.1 Limulus polyphemus
GACAAAAAGACTGGTATAAAAGTCTATAAAATCTAATGTAAGAAGGACTAAAAAGACCGGTATCAAAGTCAACAAAATCTAGTGTAAGAAGGAGTAAAATACCATTATGAATTTAAGAAAAATCTGGTGTAAGAATTATTAAAAACACCGTTATCAAAGTTAACAAACTCTAGTGGAAGAAGGACTAAAAAGACCGGTATCAAAGTCAACAAAATCTAGTGTAAGAAAGACTAAAAAAGACCATTATAAATGTCAAAAAATCTAGTGTAAGAATTACTAAAAAGTCCGTTATCAAAGTTAACAAACTCTAGTGGAATAAGGACTAAAAAGACCAGTATCAAAATGAATAAAATCTAGAGTAAGAAGTAATAAAAGACCATTATGAAAGTCATTAATATCTAGAGAAAGAAAGACTAAAAAGACCGTTATCAAATTCCAAAAAAATTAGTGAAAGAAAAACTAATAACCCGTTATCAAAGTCAACAACATCTAGTGTAAAAAAGGCTAAAAATACCGTTATCAAAGTCGAAATTATCTAATGTAAGAAGGACAATGAGACCGTTATAAAAGTCAATAAAATGTAGTGTGAGAAGGACTAAAAAGACCGTTATCAAAAGTAACAAAATCTAGTGAAAGAAGGACTAAAAAGACCATTATGAATGTCAAAAAATCTAGTGTAAGAATTACTAAGAAGACCGTTAAAAAAGTCTAAAAATCTATTTTAAGAAGGACTAAATTATCGTCATTAAAGTTAACAAAATCTTGCGGAAGAAGGACTAAAACACTGTTATCAATGTCAACAAAAACAAGTGCAAGAAGTACTAAAAGGACCATTATGAAAGTCATT
>NW_013765291.1:0-848 GCF_000517525.1 Limulus polyphemus
ACTCTTGCCACTTTAATCCTCGGGTTTCGTGGACAAGAACACAACGTTGTTACAGGTAGATAAAGCACCGTGTCGCACTGCTAGAAACACCCAAAAGTGGTAGGAAGAGAATGGTATCCAGAAGTTGCATTGGCCGAGCCAATCTCCTGACATGAACCCCATCGAAAACATTTCGGCCATACTCGACCGGCAAGTCAAGAAACAACAACAAAAAAAAAACAACTTCGAAGAGCGATCTACTATTGACGAGATGATTCTCACGATGCCCCAAAGGATCAACGAACTCCACGAAGCGAAAGGAAGACCTGCTAGATATTAATTAAATTATAAATATATCAATTCATGTGAATATGACTGAAAATTTTCATTTTTTCTGAAAAGGTGGTGTCTATTTACTTGTGACCACGCTGTGTATATATATATATATATATATCTAATTTTCTCTCAAAATTTGAAATTAACAACCTCATGAGGATAAATACAGATCCATTAATGATGTCTTATAGATGTATTTGTGAAATAACCTGGTGGCTAATATTACAATTGTTCACAGTTTGCAGTACCGCTGCAGTTCGAAGTCTACCAAGAAGATCAGATGAAGAGCCCTCAAGATGATGTCCTTCAGAGCAACTCCTGTTCAGAAGAGCAAGGAAGCAGTTTGGAAGAAAAGTCCTCTGATCCAAACCTAGAGTTTGAGATCGCCGAGACAGGAGTCTCTTCTAATGTAAAAAATAGTGCATTCCAAAACAATAAGAAATCCAAACTTTTCAAAGGAGTGATTTTTACTTTATCTTCCACCATATTTTTCTCTTTAAATGCTGTTATTGTGAAACATTTACAGAATGTAC
>NW_013765292.1:0-848 GCF_000517525.1 Limulus polyphemus
CTTGTCATACCCATTTAATAACTTCCGATTAAACGTACATATATTCCAGTATGGGATACATTAACTGTCATTATAGCAACGATTATCTTGTCATACCCATTTAATAACTTCCGATTAAACAAGAATACATTCCATTATGGGATACATTAACTGTCGTTATAGCAACGATTATCTTGTCATACCCATTTAATAACTTCCGATTAAACAAGAATACATTCCATTATGGGATACATTAACTGTCGTTATAGCAACGATTATCTTGTCATACCCATTTAATAACTTCCGATTAAACGTACATATATTCCAGTATGGGATACATTAAACTTCATAATGATCAGAGTTATAAGAACAAATATAAGAACGAAAAGTAACAAAACATTTACTTTTAAATTACTTTGCATGCTCGCAAGCACATACACAGAAAAATAAAACAGTTATGGAGTAGCACAACTCACAACCCTGTTCTATGAAACAGCGAAGTGGTAATTATGACGTAACACCTCTAATGACTCTGTTCTATAAAACAGCGAAGTAGTAATTATGGCATAACATCACTAATGACTCTGTTCTATGAAACAGCGAAATGATAATTATGACGTAGCACCACTAATGAAGTCATAATTATAAAGTTGCACCACTAATGAAGTGGTAATTATAATGTTGCACCACTAATGAAGTGGTAATTATAATGTTGCACCACTAATGAAATGGTAATTATGACGTGACACCACTAATGAAGTACGTAATTATAAAGTTGCACCACTAATGTCGTGGTAATTATGACGTGACACCACTAATGAAGTGGTAATTATAAAGTTGCACCACTAATGTCGTGGTAATTATGACGT
>NW_013765293.1:0-889 GCF_000517525.1 Limulus polyphemus
GATATCCTTACGAAAGAGACAAGACTCAACATCACTTTAAGGTCTTGATATCCTTACGAAAGAGACAAGACTCAACATCACTTTAAGGTCTTGATATCCTTACGAAAGAGACAAGACTCAACATCAATTTAAGGTCTTGATATCCTTACGAAAGAGACAAGACTCAAATCACTTTAAGGTCTTGATATCCTTACGAAAGAGACAAGACTCAAAATCACTTTAAGGTCTTGATATCCTTATGAAAGAGACAAGACTCAACATCACTTTAAGGTCTTGATATATCCTTACCAAAATGTCTATTATTTTGTAACTATTTAAGAGATGTAACAATATCCAAAAACATGGACAACATAAGTCAAGCTGTAGGCTACAATACATTACTCAATGTAGGAATACTCACTGTTCCATACTGGTAGTAATGTGGAGCCAGTTCACAAAGCCAACTGGGTTCTACTACAGTCACATCCCTCATGTACTCCTTAGAAGTATGGAGAACCTCATTGAAAACCACACTAAACCATAGAAAAAGAAGTATTTTAACTGATACATTAGTTATTAGAAGTAAAATAAAAATTATTTTAAAATAACATAATGGCAACTAAATACTAAGAATAGTATTATACATAAACTGTCATCTTGAAACAAAAGTGAGGATAATTTAATTTTTCTGTTCATATCACATTAGGCCTAATTTATCATTCTGTCAAAGGAAAACAAAAACTATAGAAATAAATCTCCTCAACTTAAGATGGTTTCTCTGCTTCAGTCTCACTGATTTCCAACCAAACACTGTTAATAGTTTGGGCATTTTCCTCTGCATTTATCACTACCATGATAATTTCAAGAATAAAAATGAACAGTGAAGGAAATAAAACAAGGCATTTAGAGT
>NW_013765294.1:0-848 GCF_000517525.1 Limulus polyphemus
GAGCCGACACCACTGCTCTATAGTTGTGTCTGTCGTCTGCTGACAATTGTCCAAGTATTTCCAGTGGTTTTCCTTTCAAGCTAGTTCCTTTCCTTGCCAGGTACACTGCTTTCTGCTCTTCTGTCCATCCATTCATTTCTGCCAGTAGCTCAAATTGTGCTCTATATGCTTCCCACGGTGCTTTCCCATCGTATTCCTGTGGCTTCCTTTGTACTGGATCACTCCTATTACTGACATTCATATCTGGGATGTGACTTCTAACCGGACTGAATATGTCTGCATTAGGGTTTAGCTGCAGGGTCTGGAAGGGGCTTGTTATTGTCTGGGGCTGGTTAAGTCGGTGGTTAATGTATCCTCCTTGTGTAAAAGTCAATAAATCGTCCTTTAACGTATGTAATTCGCTTTTAAATTTACTAATGTTTTCCGTTTGTACTTCTTGCCACTGTTGTTGACTTTCCTGTAGTTGCTGCTGGCTTTCTTCATGTTTCATTTCTTGTTCCAGTTGACACTGCTGTAATCTCTCTTTTTGTTTCTTTTCTCGTACTTCTTGTTTCTTTTCTTTTCTTCCAACAACTGCTCTAATTTCTCTTCTTCTTTCTTTTCTTTTTCCTCCAACAACTGCTGTAATCTCTCTTATTGTTTCTTTTCTCGTTCTTTTTGTTTCTTCTCTTTTTCCTCAAACAACTGCTGTAATCTCTCTTCTCGTTCTACTTGTTTCTTTTCTTGTTTAATTTATCGTTCTTCTTGTTTCTGTTGCTGTTCTTGTATTGCTGCCATCAAGTCTGCTAAGCTGTAGTTTGCCGCTTCTCGTTTCCATCTTCTTCTTTTTTTCTTATTTTCTGTCCCAC
>NW_013765295.1:0-848 GCF_000517525.1 Limulus polyphemus
ATATGCTAATTAATATCCAATTAGTGGTTAATTAATCAAGGTTTAATTAAGTAATTAGCAGTAAATTATATCTAAATTCGTAATTAAAGTTTAGTTAGCGGTTAATTAATAAATAAATTATTTAATTAATGAGATATAAACAGCATGGAAATTAACAATTAATATATAATTAGTGGGTTATTAATTAAAGATTAATTAATTAAATAATTATATACGAATGATATGTAAATTATAATTATATATTTATTCATGGTTTATTAACTGTAGGTTAATATTGAATATTCACATTTTAAATACGATTACGTCATCAACACCAGAGGGAGCGTTTCTATTGCATCATATGATTACATCACCAAAACCCGGAGGATGAATTGCTAGGTGACATCATATGATTAAGTCATCATTACCAGAGGGCCATTGCTGAGAGTTATCTTTTTCCTATTATTTCGTTGTATATATATTTATGCTATTATAAATCATCTTCAAGCATTCGTCTGTATGAAAATAACAACATACAATTATTTTAGTAAAATATGATATTGCTCTATAATAAATAAATGATTCAAACATATCACATATCTTACATTTTCAAATAGGTTATTCTTTCTCTTATATAAAAACCCTAATATGTTTAAGCAGGTATCCTTAATACATATGTTAGATAGCTCACAGACTTAATAATATTGAAACAAATAGTAAATAAATAGAGGTGGATGATGTTTCCACTAATCCTCGTAGCAATGTCCTGTGAAAGTATGTAAAAAAAAATCCAGCTCATCTGTTATTTCACTGGCTGTTTTTACGTATTTTTAGGATAGTGATATAAAAAGTTCTTGACAAAATATTTG
>NW_013765296.1:0-1247 GCF_000517525.1 Limulus polyphemus
CGATTCACATTTTTCGAGAAAGAGTATTTGGCAGAAAAAACCTCCACATATTGTTCATTCAGTAAGTGAGGAATAGAAAAAAATGTGATACTTTTCTACAGACTTTCAGGAAGCAGAATTATGGGGCTATAGGACCAAAAATTGGCCAAAATGTTTTTGAGTTAAATCTAAAACATAATACCCAGACGCACACCCTCAGAGTCCTCCTAGTATGTGTACAGCTTCAGGTCTCTCGGTTTTTTTCTCTTGGAGTTATGGTTATCACACACACACACACACGCACACAGGCTTTTTCATTATTATATATTACCTTGTTCATTGTTCCAGAAATATTCTTAGTTTCGTCACAAAGGCTTTTGAATCGAAGGGTTCTCTTTCGTAACAATAGTTTAGTCTTTAGATTGATCCAAAATTATTCAAAAATGTCGATGGCCACACTCAGTTTTCTTAGTTTTTGTTAAATCTTCGTCCATTGTCCAGTTTTTCCACATTACTTATTTCTACTTTTGGCATTAACTCGTTTATCCAACTCTGCTAGAGCTGCACATATGGGTTGTTGTTGTTCTAAAATTCTCTTCAACATGGCATAAATGAGAGTCAGCTTATGCTTTGATAAACCAAGCTGTTTCTGCTTACTTACCACATAATATTTAGCAATAACACTTTGGTGAAAATGCTCTGCCAATTTAGAACAGTGTACACGCGGTCCATTCCTGCTTTCAGTCCTTACTTGATAAGTAAGATCAGGGTATGGCCAAAACATGGTATTAACTTTTGATTCCTATTACAAGTTTTCCTACAGTTAAAGTAACGATAAAAACGTTTATTTTTAAACATAAAACTCATTATTTACTGTAGACAGACTGTATTTTCTGATAAGTCCTGTATAGAGTGAATGTTGAAAATATTTCTGGTAAGGAAAACATCAACGAATTACGTCAGAGCGAACAACTTTTTAAAAGAAAATGTATACTTATTTGTCAAGTTTTGTTCAACTATAAGGAATAAGCACGAACAAAGCTTAAAACATAAACATGGAAATGTATTAGGTCGTCAAGAAATTAATGTCGCATTTGTTTAGATGCAAAAACCCGAACAACTTATATATTAAAACAAAACATTTATTAAATGAAATAGTCTCTATTCTTATCGATGATGCTTTTCCATCTTACAGTCAAGCTGTTAATGCTCTGATTAAAGAAATCACTTGGCTTTGAAGCAAAAAACCCGAAACTTATATATTAAAC
>NW_013765297.1:0-849 GCF_000517525.1 Limulus polyphemus
AGTTGAGTAGGCCTTTTGTGCCATGCTTTCCAAATTCTGTGCCAGCTCATACAGGCTTTCCCCTTTAGCACGGTCTCTCGTCCTAAACCTAGCCCTGTAGACTTCAGACTGATTTTGGGTTCCATACCCGAGTTCTATAGCCACTACCAGTGCTCTACAGTTGTGCCTGTCATCTACTGACAACTGTCCAAGTATTTCCAGTGGTTATCCCATCAGGCTTGTTGCCAGATATACTGCTTTCTGCTCTTCTATCCATCCATTCATCTCTGCCAGGAGCTTACATTGTTCTCTATATGCTTCCCACGGTGCCTTCCCCTCGAATTCCTGTGGCTTCCTTTGTACTAGATAACCCCTATTGCTGACATTCATATCTATTCATTCTAACAGGACTGAAGATGTCTGCATTAGGGTTTAGCTGCATTGTCTGGGGCTGATTAAGTCGATGGTTACCATGTATCCTCCTTGTGTAAAAGACAGTAAATCATCCTTTAAAGTATTTAATTCACTTTGAAATTTACTAATCTTTTCCATTTGGCTTTCTCTCAACAGTTGGAGACTTTCTTCTTGTTTTTTCTTTCTCCTCCAACCACTGCTGTAGTCTATCTTCTTGTTTATTTTCTTTCTCCTCCAACCACTGCTGTAATCTGTCTTCTTGTTCATTTTCTTTCTCCTCCAACAACTGCTATAGTCTCACTTCTTGTTTCTTTTCTTTTTCAACCAATAACTGCTGTAATCTCTCATGTTTATTTTGCTGTTTGAGTTGCCACTTTTCCAAGCTTTCTTGTCACTGCTGTTGTCACTCTTCTTGTTTCTTTTCTTTTTCCTCCAACAACTGGTGTATCTCTCATG
>NW_013765298.1:0-848 GCF_000517525.1 Limulus polyphemus
GTTTGAACGGACAGTTTCTTGCCAGCATTCCTTCAAGACATTGAAAGAAAAATTGGCCTCAGCTCCATTTTTAAAGCTTCCAGATCCCTCACTTCCATACATACTGGATTGTGATGCTAGTAATGTCGGAATTGGAGGAGTGTTGTCTCAGAAAGTGGGCGAAAACGAACATGTGGTCGCCTACTTCAGTAGGGTTTTGAGTAGACCAGAGAGGAACTACTGTGTAACACGGAGGGAACTCCTTGCTATAGTAAAGAGTCTGACATATTTCCATCCTTACCTCTATGGTGCTAGGTTTACCATCAGGACAGACCATGCTGCATTACGCTGGTTAAGATCATTAAAGAACCCAGAGGGACAACTGGCACATTGGATCGGAAAGATATACCAGTATAATTATGATATTGAATACAGAGAAGGAAAATCTCATGGAAAGACCCAGCAAAAATGACTGCAGACATTGCTGCAAAAGAGAGGTTGAACTAACCAGGTGTCATCAAGCTGAAGTCAAAATGACTGAAGGAGTTGATGATGGTAAAATGAAACCAGGTATATATATTAAATCAGAGCAGAAGAAAGACCAAGATTTGAAGCCAATAATTGATTTTCTAAAAGCAAGTGTTTTGCGCCCTGCTTGGGAGAAGATGTCTGGTCTAAGCCCTGTGACAAAGAACTATTGGGCACAATGGGACCAGTTGAATATGGTATTCTTCTCTGGAGATGGGAAACTGCAAATGGGAAAGTGACAACCTGGCAAACGGTTATACCGAGAAAGTTACGGGAAGTTACGTTGCGTCAATCCCATGATAGTTTAACAGGTGGACATCTCGGAGTTTAAGAAGACATTG
>NW_013765299.1:0-1257 GCF_000517525.1 Limulus polyphemus
TATAACCCCATACTCATCTTTAGCGTTATTTGTCACAACAACTCTACGAACATCTAGATGTAATTCTAGTTTCCGTATTTGTAACCACCATACTCATCTTTAGCGTTATTTGGTTCAAAAACTCCACGAACACCTAGGTGTAACTCTAGTTACCGAATTTGTAACCACCATATTCATCTGTAGCGTTATGTGGTACAACAACTACACGAATACCTAGGTGTAACTCTAATTATCGAATTTATAACCACCATACTCATCTTTAGCCTTACTTGGTACACCTACTCCATGAACACCTAGGTGTAACTCTACTTACAGAATTTATAATCACCATACTCATCTTTAGTCTTACTTGGTACAACTACTCCATGAACACTTAGGTTTAACTCTAGTTAACGAGTTTCTAACCACAATAATCATCTTTAGCCTTACTTGGTACAACTACTCCATGAACACTTAGGTGTAACTATAGTTACCGAATTTATAACCACCATATTCATATTTAGCCTTACTTGGTACAACTACTCCACGAACACCTAGGTTTAACTCTAGTTACCGAATTTATAACCACCATACTCACCTTTAGCCTTATTTGGTACAACTACTCCATGAACACTTAGGTGTCACTCTAGTTATCGAATTTGTAACCACCAAATTCATCTTTAGCCTTACTTGGTACAACTACTCCATGAACACCTAGATGTAACTCTATATACAGAATTTATAACCCCCATACCCATCTTTAGCCTTACTTGGTACAACTACTCCATGAACACTTAGGTGTAATTCTAGTTATCGAATTTATAACCACTATACTCATCTTTAGCCTTACTTGGTACAACTACTCCACGGAGTTACACCTAGGTGTTAGTAACTAGTTTGTTATAAATTCAGGCTAAAGAAGAGTATCACATGCTACAACTACTCCATGGAGTTACACCTAGGTGTTGGTTATATATTCTGTAACTATAGTTACACCTAGGTGTTCGTGGAGTTGTTGTACCAAGTAGGGCTAAAGGTAAGACTGGTGGTTACACGTGCACTAACTTGTTGTACATGGAGTAGTTGTACCAAGTAAGGCTAAATACGAATATGTTGGTTTTAAATTCAGTAACTAAAGGCTAAAGATGAGTATGGTGGTTATACATTAGGTAACTATAGTTACATCTAGGTATACATGGAGTAGTTGTGCCATGTAAGGTTAAAGATGAGTATGATGGAGTAGTTGTACCAAGTGTTCATACTTAGGTGTATCTCTAG
>NW_013765300.1:0-848 GCF_000517525.1 Limulus polyphemus
CAGAGGTGACTAGAACTCGATTGTTGGTATTGTCTAGTGTTGACTAGGAATCGATTATTGGTATTGTCTCTAGAGATGACAAGGACTCGAGTGTTGCTATTAAGTTGACACTAAAGGTGATTGGGACTCGATTGTTGGTATTGTCTCTCGAGGTTACTAGGTATCGAGACTTGCTATTAAAATGTCACTAACGGTGACTGGGACTCGATTATTGGTATTGTCTCTAGAAGTAACTAGGACTCTATTGTTGGTATTGTGTCTAGAGGTAACTAGGACTCGAGTGTTGCTATTATGTTGTCACTAGAGGTGACTAGGACTCGATTTTTGGTATTGTTTAGAGGTGACTAGGATTCGATTGTTGGTATTGTCTCTAGAGGTGACTAGGACTCGAGTGCTGCTATTAAGTTGTCACTACAGGTAAGTAAAACTCGATTGTTGGTATTGTCTCGAGAGTTGACTACGACTCGAGTTCTGCTATTAACTTGTCACTAGAGGTTACTAGGACTCGATTGTTGGTATTGTCTCTAGGGGTGACTAGAACTCGAGTGTTGCTATTAAGTTGTCACTAAAGGTTACTAGGACTCGAGTGCTGCTATTAAGTTATCACTAGAGGTGACTGGGACTCGATTATTGGTATTGTCTCTAGTGGTGACTAGGACTGGAGTGTTGCTATTAATTTGTCACTAAACAGAACTGGGACTCTATTGTTGGTATTGTCTAGAGGTGACCAGGACTCGATTGATGGTATTGTCTAGACGTGACTTGGACTCTATTGTTGGTATTGTCTCTAGAGGTGACTAGGACTCGAGTTTTGCTATTAAATTGTCACTAGAGGTGACTCGGGCTAT
>NW_013765301.1:0-1471 GCF_000517525.1 Limulus polyphemus
AACATTTACACAACTAAACTATGAGATAAAATAACACATTTACACACTAAACACTAATTACACACTAAACTGTGAGAATAAAATAACACATTTACATACTAAACTGTGAGAATAAAATAACACATTTACACACTAAACACTAATTACACACTAAACTGTGAGAATAAAATAACACATTTACACTAAACTGTGAGAATAAAATGACACATTTACACACTAAACTGTAATAATGATCGTACATCAGTGTTTAATTTAGGGAATTTACAGGGGACAATTTTCCCCTGTGTAAATCCTCTAAATTACAATATTTTCTATTTTGTCGACTTTCAATTTGAATTCATTCCTCCCCAGCAAGGTACACTCCCAAGAAAACTGACGTTTAGGAAGGTTTTTTCCTTTACAAACTCAGTAGCGAATTCCCAGCTGGAAAAGCACGTGGAGTTCAGCCCCGTATAACCTAGAATTGATCACTTATAAATCTGTTGTTGACTCTTACTTAACGTTGTTTACCTCAGTCAAACTTCCATTCCATATGAAATATATGAAGCGAAATGTAAGAATGAAATATAACCGGAAACAACGACTACACTACCTTAAATATCTCAAACAGTTTTATCACACTGCATATCAGTAACACCCCTACGTTCTGATACCACGAATGTTATGAGCAAGCCAACGTCACGAACCATGAAAACTAGTTTATTTTGTCTTTGTTTTGGAGCTTTCAATTCTCATCGAACTGCTACAGTTTAACCTACAAGCTACATAAACACATAGTCTCCCTCTACACCTAAACATAGTGTATCTCTATACACCTAAACACAGTGTCTCCCTCTACACCTAAACATAGTGTATCTCTATATACCTAAACACAGTGTCTCTTTGTACACCTAAACCCAGTGTCTCCCTCTACACCTAAACATAGTGTATCTCTATACACCTAAACACAGTGTATCTCTATACACCTAAACACAGTGTCTCCCTCTACACCTAAACATAGTGTATCTCTATATACCTAAACACAGTGTCTCTTTGTACACCTTAAACCCAGTGTCTCTCTACATCTAAGCAGAGTGTCTCTTTGTACAGCTAAACAGAGTGTCTCTCTTTACATCTAAACATAGTGTTTCTCTCTACAACAAAACAGTGTCTCTCTCTATATATATATACCTAAATATAAGTGTCTCTCTCTCTCTGCATCTAAACATAGTGTCTCTTTGTACACCTAAACCCAGTGTCTCTCTCTCTCTCTCTAAATCTAAACAGAGTGTCTCTTTGTACACCTAAACAGAATGACTCTCTATATACCTAAACACAGTGTCCCTCTCTACATCTAAATACAGTGTATTTATCTACATCTAAACACAATGTTTTTCTCCACATCTAAACACAGTGTCTCTCTCTACATCTAAACATAGTGTGTGTGTCCCTCTCTACATCTAAACATAGTGTGTGTGTCTCTCTCTACATT
>NW_013765302.1:0-847 GCF_000517525.1 Limulus polyphemus
ATATATATATATATATATATGTATTTCTGGTGTGTATTTTCTATAACTTCTCCCATTCTTTAGCTTGTTAAACTTTTCAAAGACTTAGGCCATACGGTTGCACTAGGTTGTGGAAGTTTTTATAAAGCAACTGTATTGCCAACCCTCAAAAAAAGGATGTAGAAATTAAATAAAGTATAAAATAATGTCAATTACATTTTTTCTGACTGAATTCACTCAGTCAGTTCAGTTTTTAAAATTATTTAGGTTTTCCTGCCCATTATAGGGTTAATTAGGCTTCAGTTTGAAAGATTCGCTTTCACAAGAAGTGTCATCTCTGTGACTAAAGATACATGTAAGTGATGAATTATATGAAGCAGCTTTAATGCTTAAAAAAACTGATTATATTTATCATTTGTAGTTAAGATTGGTGGGACACTTTTTTATTCTATTTGTTGTGTAGAATGTTCATCAGTGGTCTCTAAGCATTTGAAAATTACCCATAAATATTGTAATATGACCCCCTGAGACTCCTTATAGCCTTTTGTTTAAATGATTTTATCTTGTAAAACCATTTGTTTTTCTATTTTCAATTGAAAAATTAAAATTATTCATTGCAACACATTGGTGTAGGATCTAATTTGTCTTTTGTTATTTTACATTCAACATGGGTTTACAACTAATGACTATATCCATACTTTGTTATTTTACATTCAACATGGGTTTACAACTAATGACTATATCCATACTTTGTTATTTTACATTCAACATGGGTTTACAACTAATGACTATATCCATACTTTGTTATTTTACATTCAACATGGGTTTACAACTAATGACTATATCCATACTTTGTTATTTTACATTC
>NW_013765303.1:0-2049 GCF_000517525.1 Limulus polyphemus
ATAACAGGGCGCCCACCTTACAAAGAGTTGCCTGAAAATGTGCCAGAGTTCGTGAAAGTGTTAGTTGAAAGGATGAATGATATTCACCATCAAGTGCATTCAAACTTGAAAACGTCTGCTGATTCCATGAAGCTATGTTATGAATCTACTGAAGTCAGCTTTGTACCAGGAGACAAGATGTGGCTGTATAGTGGATCGTCTCTCAGACGTGACTTTCCGAATAAAATGTGGTCGGCGAGGTAAGACAAGGTGGTACATGCCAACATGATTTGGTGTTATCACGGTCTAGGACATTTTAGTTGGAACAAAGTGAACAACGGAACAAATGATGCTACTGAAGACGTGTCACCTTAAAAAGCCACTGTCAAAGAAGAAACTCTACCCGGATTTGAGAAGGGAAACAGTGAAGCCGTTATTGAAGTTACTACCACTGCTGTGACTGTTACCGATAATGGAACATTTCCTGATGGAGCAGATGAACCCCACACCAAGCAGAAGCCAATGAGACAGAGACCAGAACGGAAGAAGATACGTCCTGTAAAATTAAGAGACTTTGTTGTATTTAATTTTGTCCTTGACATATTTGTAAAAGACAACTAGAGAAAAAGATCGAAAGCGGGAAAATTCAAATCTGATCACGCATGTAAGAACAGTATTTAAAACAACAACAACAACAACAAAGACGTCCAATGAAATCATTTAGCAGTGATTACATATTTTTTTTATTTAACTTTGTTTCCAGATCCTGGTAAAATGAAGCTGAACTCCAGGAATATTGCTGTTATAGAACGTGGAAAATATTGAAAGAATCTGCTTACCGAGACCTTAGCCTAAACTCTGATCAAGAAAATAAGCACAGAGTCTGCAGTTGAATATTTCATTTAGATTTTGTGCCTATCATAACATAGTGTTACGTATCTGCTCGTTTGTTAATTTCCGGTATAAATTCTTTCCGAGGAACTTCATCGATACAAGTCCTTTCTTAATCAAAACTATTTTATTCTTTCTTGATACAGCTTTTTAGTACACAGAATTTCCACAGTCACTTTAAACTTAACAACCTTTATAACACACGCTATAAATAGCAGTGATTCACACACTTTACTTACGGCGCCTACTGTTCGCTTGGCTCAATTATCTCTTCAATCTATCTGCCAATCTCGCTGGCTTTCTTTGCCAGGCTTATATACTAGAAAAAAAGAGGACACCTCGAACAAATTAGGGATGCCAGGAAAATTCACGATCCTTCGAAAAACTCCAGCGCGCATGCTTCCAGAATCGCGTGACTTCCGCTGTCGTAACACTGCCCTTTCCTTAGTATTGTTCGTCCCGAACAATAGTCACTTACATTAAACCAATAGATAATTAACAATAACTTGATTAAATGTAAAGAATTTACATGCACAAAATTCCACAGATATCAACATCCAATAACAAGATCTCCACTCCCTCTATAACACGTCTTTCGTTTGGGATCCCTAAGCATAAATCAGAGTAGATATGTAGGAGGGAACGCTGTTAAATCCAATGAGTCACTAAAATGACTTTACAATGTTGTTTAATTGCTAACATATATTTCTGCATTATGAAGCCTTATGATCAACATACAGTAAATCAATGTACATGCAAGACAAGTACAAAAATTACACAAGTAAGAAAAACATGAAGAAAGCATACAATTACGAATTAACTACAAGAAATTGATTGAGTTATAATAAAGGACACGTAATACTATCACATGTTGCAGAAGCATGAATAAGTAGAAAGCAAAAAGTAAAAATCTTTGATGTTATTTTAGATACATATCTACAGCAATTACAGCTGATTTTCTAAGTTTATAAAAATATAACAATTTCGAAAAAATATTGGTTGCTAAAACACTTTTCTAATTGTCATTATACAATAAATGATTCTAGAAGAAAAAAAAACATATATTATAAACTTTCATCTCTAAACAACCAATTAACAAAACCCAGTATAATAATCCGTAACACGAAGTCTTAAGAAAGCACTGGGATATCAACAATGAGAAGATTGTTTGGAATTAAG
>NW_013765304.1:0-1142 GCF_000517525.1 Limulus polyphemus
TACATAACATAGGTAAAGATCAGTATCAATTACAGTAGTATCATATACATAACATAGGTAAATATCAGTATAAGTTACTGTAGTATCATATATACATAGCATAGGTAAATATCAGTATCAATTACTTTAGTATCATATATATACATAACATAGGTAAATATCATTATCAGTTACTATAGTATCATATATATATAACATAGGTAAATATCAGTATCAATTACAGTAGTATCATATACATAACATAGGTAAATATCAGTATAAGTTACTGTAGTATCATATATACATAGCATAGGTAAATATCAGTATCAATTACAGTAGTATCATATATATACATAACATAGGTAAATATCATTATCAGTTACTATAGTATCATATATATATAACATAGGTAAATATCAGTATCAGTTACTGTAGTATTATATATATATAACATAGGTAAATATCAATATCAATTACTGTAGTGTCATATATATATAACATAGGTAAATATCAGTATCAATTACTGTAGTGTCATATGTATATAACATAGGTAAATATCAGTATCAATTACTTTAGTATCATATATATAACATAGGTAAATATCAGTATCAATTACAGTAGTATCATATATATATAACATAGGTAAATATCAGTATCAATTACTGTAGTCTCATGTATACATAATATAGGTAAATATCAGTATCAATTACTTTAGTATCATATATACATAACATAGGTAGATATCACTATCAGTTACTGTAGTATCATATATACATAACATAGTTAAATTTCAGTATCAATTACTGTAGTATCATATATATATATATATAACATAGGGAAATATCAGTATCAATTACTGTACTATCAACCTATGTTATGTATATAGTAATTGATACTGATATTTAAGTAGTATCATATATACATAACATAGGTAAATATCAGTATCAATTACTGTAGTATCATATATACATAACATAGATAAATATCAGTATCAATTACTTTAGTATCATATATATATATACATAACATAGTTAAATATCAGTATCAATTACAGTAGTATCATATATACATAACATAGGTAAAAAGCAGTATCAGTTACTGTAGTATCATATATACATAACATAGGTAAATATAAGTATCAATTACTGTAGTATCATATGTAC
>NW_013765305.1:0-846 GCF_000517525.1 Limulus polyphemus
AAAGAGGTGCTTTACTTAGGTCACATTGTAAGTGAGCATGGTGTGCAAACTGATCCTGACAAGGTGAAAGCAGTGCATGATTGGCCAACACCAGACAATGTGGGAGAGTTAAGAAGTTTCTTGGGACCTATCACCGGAAGTTTGTGAAGGACTTGACATGATTTGACTAAAAAAGGCCAGAAGTTTGAATGGACAGTTTCTTGCCAGCATTCTTTCAAGACATTGAAGGAAAAATTGGCCTCCACTCCACTTTTAAAGCTTCCAGATCCCTCCCTGCCGTACATACTGGATTGTGATGCTAGTAATGTCGGAATTGGAGGAGTGTTGTCTCATAAAGTGAGCGAAAACGAACATGTGGTGGCCTACTTCAGTAGGGTCCTGAATAGACCAGAGAGGAACTACTGTGTAACACGGAGGGAACTCCTTGCTGTAGTAAAGAGTCTGACATATTTCCATCCTTACCTGTACGGTACAAGGTTTACCACCAGGACAGACCATGCTGCATTACGCTGGTTAAGATCACTAAAGAACCCAGAGAGACAACTGGCACATTGGATTGGAAAGATAGACCAGTATAATTATGATATTGAATACAGAGAGGGATAATATCATGGATATGCCGATGGACTGAGCCAAAGACCCTGCAAAAATGACTGCAGACATTGCTGCGAGAGGTTGAACTAATAATTGATTTTCTAAAAGCAAATGTTTTGCGCCCTGCTTGGGAGAAGGTGTCTAGTCTAAGCCCTGTGACAAAGAACTATTGGGCACAATGGGACCAGTTGAAGCTTGAAGACGGTATTCTTCTCCGGAGATGGGAAACTGCAGATGGGAAAGTGATGACTT
>NW_013765306.1:0-1132 GCF_000517525.1 Limulus polyphemus
TAAAAGTAAACACATCTAACTTTTCCAGATTCTAACTCTACCCAAAACTTAGTACATTAATTGGCAATTAACTGCATTTTCTTGCAGGAAAGATAATTTGTGATGTCCCAAGATAGAAGGCAATATTTTACTTAAGCAAACTGAGCAATGAGCTGGGTTGCCTTGATCTTGGACTTGAGTCATAGTGGACAAAGGTCAATTGATCGAGGAGTGACATGTGTTACCTGGCTTTGTGTGATGTTGTTGTATCTTCAGTATTAAAACTGAGGTTTTCCCCTGTAACTTTTACCAGATTTTTTCTAAGGTTGAGGTTTTTCTTTTTTCAAACTGTTTTGTTAAGATTTAGATTTTGCTGCAATTTTGTTTAGTGTTTAGTAATATTTGTGTCTTTGTCTTGCTTTGTTTTTCATTTTGGCTTTATTTTCACTTTATAACCTTAACTTACAGGAGTGGTGGCACTCACTGGGCTTGAGTTAGAGAGAGAAAATTCCTTAAAGTTTTACTTCATCTCTCTCTCTCTCTCTTACCAGTCAAACCCACTAATAACAGACACACTTCCCCTTGTTATTATTTTTAGTGTATTGTGTTCGACTATCTTTTTTTTTTATATTAAAGATTGTAGTTTTTTCTACATTTTGACTCTTTCCTTAACATGAACTCTGTCAGAATTCACAAAGTAAGAGACCCATACTCTGTTCCTTAATATTTATCAGATAGCAGACATTACTACTGCTCTGCAGTAAATATGTGTACCAAAGTATATCACAAGTCTCACCTAAGATATATGAATATTGTTCTCATCAATTTATATGGTTACTTATACACTGAAATTTCAAATTACAAAATCAATCAATCATTAGACCATGATATTGTTTGTTGCAAGTGAAAAAGGAAATTATTTTCCTAGTTAGTAATATATATATATTATTTTTTGTTCTAGTGGTTTGGAAACTTAGTTACATTGGAGTGGTGGAATGACATCTGGCTTAATGAAGGTTTTGCAACATATGTTGGGCACCTGGGAGTAAATTTTCTCAGGAATGTCTGGCAGATGGTTAGTATCATATTTTTGTGGGAAATACAAAAGTTATTACAGAGAAAGTATCTTCAAGTAGGTATGGAAAATATCTCG
>NW_013765307.1:0-848 GCF_000517525.1 Limulus polyphemus
TAACTTCCTCATGTATTACAGGTTCCACCATAAAATGTCTACTGACTTTCTCATATATTAGGAATACTACCATTAAGTTTAAACTTATTTTTTATATAATATAGGTACTTATGAAATGTGTATTAACTTCCTCATGTAATAAATGTACCACCATCAAATGCTTACTGACTTCTTCATGTCTTACAGGTACCACCTTCTAATGTCTGGTAACTTCCCCATGTATTACAGGTTCAACCATAATGTCTACTAACTTTCACATATATTAGGAATACCCCCATTAAGTTTAAACTCATTTTTTATATAATATGGGTACTTATGAAATGTGTATTAGCTTCCTCATGTAATACAAGTACAACCATAAAATGTCTACTATCTTCCCCATGTGTTAAAGGTACCACCATAAAATGTCTACTAAATTTCCTTTGGATTACAAATAACACCATCAAGTGTAAAGTCATTATTGCTGTATCATAGATACTTATGAAATGTGTATTAAGTTCCTCTTGTAATACAGGTACCATAATCAAATGTCTACAAACTTCCTCATGGATGAAAAATGCGACCATTAAGTGTAAAGTCATTTTTTATGTATCAAAGGTTCTTATGAAATGTGTATTAACTTCCTCATGTAATACAAATATCACCACCAAATGTCTACTATCTTCCTCATGTATTACAGGTTCCACAATCAAATGTCTACTAACTTCCTCATATATTAAGAACACCACCATAAAGTTTAAACTCATTTTTATATAATATAGGTACTTATAAAATGTGTATTAACTTCCTCATGTAATATAGGTACCACCATCAAATGAATACTAACTTCTTCATGTCTTACAGGTACC
>NW_013765308.1:0-848 GCF_000517525.1 Limulus polyphemus
GACTCGCTGACGCAACACTATCATGCCTGTTAGTGGTCACTCTTGTTCAGTCTAGCATAAGCATATTTCAAATTACTGTAGATATGATAGTAAGAAATCTTTTCGGTACTTGAACATAATTTCTTTTAACTTTCAAACAAGTTTATTTCAGAATATGTCCTTGTATATTGTTTCACCATACAGACAAACTAATTGCCACTACTAGGGAATGTATGTAATAGTTTACAGGACAGATGGTTTGGAAAACTCTGCCTCACCCTAGTTACTTGATACACCTCATTTTAAAAAAGATTACCAAACCATACAGACACCATAACTTTACTTTACAGTAATTACTGAAAATTACTTTACAGTACTTAAAAGATTAGTCCTCGTCACATTCCTCTCATTATAGGCAAGATTTATGTTGGAATTCGAAACTTAAGCTCTTCAGTGTATTGAGACCTCAACTGTTAGAATATCATAGCTTTCCTGTATTATTGAGATGAATGTATTTAGTCTGTTTCACAACTAACAGAGGTTTTATTGTAGTCATTTGTACACTGAATTTTAAGCCATTTACAAAATATAAGAATAATCTCTATATTGTTGTGTCAATCCCATGATACTGTATCAGGAGGACATCACGGAGTTAAGAAAACATTGAGTCACCTACGACACAGATTTTACTGGATAGTTATGAGACAAGATGTGCAAGAATGGTGCAGAACATGCAGTTCATGTTGTGCTGAAAGGGGACCCAAGCATAAAGGACGTGCTCCAATGAAGTTATATCAAGTTGGTGCACCAATGGAAAGAGTAGCCGTCGATATTGCTTTACCTCTGCCCCAAACTCGTGCTGGAAACAA
>NW_013765309.1:0-848 GCF_000517525.1 Limulus polyphemus
ACTCAAAATATTATATTCTTTAATTAAAGATTTGCTCGTTCATTTTTCTTTTCAAATGTTGACTGTCCAACGTGCAAAGTAATTTTGATTTTAAGATTAAAAATACTTTTATGCATCAGAAAATTATCAAATTTCTAAAGCTTCCTAATAACTATCAAACATTTTTTTTTCAAAAAGCTTTAAATCTTATCTATTATTATCTTTATTTAGATCTCAATGGATCTGGTCAAATTGACCAACCTTGTAACCACCATTAAAAATTAGGAAATAGATCTAAATTACATTTTACAAATTATAACACGAAAACATAAACGTTTATTCTAAATAGCTTAAATCTCGTAACATTATACATCAACTTCTATTTATTGTTTTTATCGACCTTTCAGCCATGTCTGACTAACAACCGTGTTACACAAGTTGCATGTGCACATCATGTTACCTTATCCAATAGCATAAAATTGGCCTTTACAAAGTGACCTGTCTTAGCTTTGTTCTAGTGAACTAGTATTTTGTAAAATACAGTCACATTTCTGTTATAAATTCGTATCTATTTTATTCCTCTTTGAACCATATCTGTAGATCTGTATTGGAAGTGTTACTGATGTTTTAACTTGTATTAACAGTGAATGTAGAATCAACTTGTAGTCTGTTGTGTTTTATAATATAGATCTGTTTCTGTGTTTGGTTTTATACAAGTATTGTTTGTTTTTAATAACTTTTTTTCTCTCTCTAGACTAAAGATCTTCTTGTTCTACGTCCAGCAGGTGGAAACTTCTGTACTGGATTTGACTTAAAACTTTACAAGAAAAACTTGATGAAAGAAATACCATCTTGGTATTTGACTGGCA
>NW_013765310.1:0-849 GCF_000517525.1 Limulus polyphemus
CTTTTATACTGTTACGTTTTACTTTCTTTTTTTGCTGAGTTATATACCTTTGTATATTGAATAACTAGACAATACGAATCTACTCTATAAACGTATCATATAACTCAAGATGACTTATTTGTTTTTAATACTAGTATTTTCAGTCTGAACGACACCCGATAAATGGACCGGGGTCATACACCTTTACAGATTAAATACACCCGTCTTTAATTTTTGAACTGTTGTCTAGAAGGTAGGCAGCTACTCAGAAACACCCACCGCCACGAGGATTTGGCCCGGCTTTGAGCAAATATCACACCTACAACTTCATCATCTGCATCATCATGACGCATGTTTTTGATCCTCACCTAACAGACATTTATCATTTCTGATCACGTAAGCAAACATTCCGTACAAATATTTGAAGTACATAACTGATACAGTCACAAAAATATACTCTTAAAAGATATATACTTGAAAATTACAGGCTATTACTAATAGTCTGGACAAAAGCAAAGTACACTTTAAAAATTAGGTCATAGGTCACTCACCATGCAAAAATGTTAGAAAAATAAAGTAGGTCGTCTTTCCCTATTTTTTTTTTAAAGAGCTAAAAATGCGTCGTAGCGTGATTTGATCTCTATAGTAAACTACTTACATTCTCTACTGGGTTTGTGTTTAATTCTGATCTACGTGGTAGCGTGCTTTGATCTCAATATTAAACTACTTGTATTCTTTACTGGGTTTATGTTTAATTCTGATCTACGTGGTAGCGTGCTTTGATCTCTATAGTAAACTACTTGTATTCTTTACTGGGTTTATGTTTAATTCTGATCTACGTGGTAGCGTGATTTGATCTCTATAGTAAAC
>NW_013765311.1:0-848 GCF_000517525.1 Limulus polyphemus
TAAACACCTAATATCAGTCTTGGTTGACTCGACCAAAGACTACATAAACACCTAATATCAGTCTTGGTTGACTCGACCAAAGACTACATAAACACCTAATATCAGTTTGGTTGACTCGACTAAAGACTACATAAACACCTAATATCAGTCTTGGTTGACTCGACTAAAACTACATAAACACCTAATATCAGTCTGGTTGACTCGACTAAAGACTACACACATGCATTAGACTTATGGGACTTAACGGATTTTATTCTTTTTTCCCTATACATATACAATAGTGTGCACATTAGAACACCTCAACAATTGTAATTTTCTTAGCTTTACACACAAAATAGTCATTGATTTTCTATAGAAATTAACTTGTAATTGTTGCAAGTTAACGTTACAAGAACATATTTTAAAATTAATACACAAATAACGTATCTAAACACAAAACGTAGAAAGGGCACTTTGGTAGACACCTGACTGTCTCTTCCTAGCGGATCTGTCAATAAAACAACAGATGTTTTCCTTCAAGATGTCTTTCCGTCAACAGACTCACGTTGAAAAACAAGTGGAACTGTACGAATCCAACGCACTTTATTTAATTCAGAGGAAACACCGGATTTACCGATAAAGATCAGCGCTGGCACGTGACAGGTTCTCACACAACATAGTGATGGCCGTAACCTCTATGTATCACCAAGGAAAGACATGTACCTCTTTGCACAATGTCTAAAGTTGCAGCAATATCTTCGCGAACAGAACAGATAGTATCTACAAGAGAAGCGTTTCTTAAACTAGGGGGCCCCGGCATGGCCAGGTGGTTAGGGCGCTCGACTCGCAATCTGGGGGTCGCGGGTTCT
>NW_013765312.1:0-848 GCF_000517525.1 Limulus polyphemus
TTAGCTTTACAACATTATAAACTGTTTTCAGTTTCAAACATTACAGACTATTCTTAGCTTTACAACATTATAAACTGTTTTCAGTTTCAAACATTACAGACTATTCTTAGCTTTACAACATTATAAACTGTCATCAGTATTACAACATCATAAACTATTCTTCGTTTTATAGCGCTACAAACTATTTTCGGTCTTAAAACACTGTTATCACTTTTGCGTTACATACTATTCTCAGTTTCACAACATTGCTTACTATTTGATAGTATATAATGGATTCTAGTGTAGAGTTGAATAAATTAAGTGCCTAGTCAGTAAACGAATAAACTTTAAAAAATACTTCGTAAAAACTTCCACAATAATCATATGAGACCTCACGTAGTTTAGAATTTTTGGAAAAATATCATTCGATTGATCTATTGCAAGAAGCTGTGTATATACGAATATATGTTGTGATCTGACGTGAACTGTATCGTTTGTATTGTTTAATAAGTTGTGATCTCATGTGAAATGTATGATTCGTATTGTTTAATATGTTGTGATCTGACGTGAAATGTATCGTTTGTATTGTTTAATATGTTGTGATCTGATGTGAAATGTATGATTCGTATTGTTTAATTTGTTGTGATCTGATGTGAAATGTATGATTCGTATTGTTTAATGTGGTGTGATCTGACGTGAAATGTATCATTTGTATTGTTTAATATGTTGTGGTCTGATGTGAAACGTATGATTCGTATTGTTTAATATGTTGTGATCTGACGTGAAATGTATCGTTTGTATTGTTTAATATGTTGTGATCTGATGTGAAATGTATGATTCGTATTGTTTAATGTGGTGTGATCTGACGT
>NW_013765313.1:0-848 GCF_000517525.1 Limulus polyphemus
CAATGTAATATAATACATCATTTGATAGTTTAAAACATTAGTTTTCTATTGGTTGTAAACAATGTAATGTAATACATCATTTGATAGATTAAAACATTAACTTTCTATTGGTTATAAATAATGTAATATAATACATCATTTGATAGATTAAAACATTAGCTTTCTATTGGTTACAAACAATGTAATATAATACATCATTTGAAAGTTTAAAACATTAGCTTTATATGTGATATATACAATGTAATATAATACATCATTTGATAGTTTAAAACATTACCTTTCTATTGGTTATAAATAATGTAATATAATACATCATTTGATATATTAAAACATTAGCTTTCTATTGGTTATAAACAATGTAATATAATACATCATTTTATATATTAAAACATTACCTTTCTATTGGTTATAAACATTGTAATATAGTACATGATTTGATAGATTAAAACATTAGCTTTCTATTGGTTATAAACAATGTAATATAGTACATGATTTGATATATTAAAACGTTACCTTTCTATTGGTTATAAACAATGTAATGTAATACATGATTTGATATATTAAAACATTATCCTTCTATTGGTTATAAACAATGTAATATAACACATCATTTGATAGTTTAAAAGATTGGCTTTATATTGGCTATAAACAATGTAATATAATACATCATTTGATAGATTAAAATGTTACCTTTCTATTGGTTATAAACAATGTAATATAATACATCATTTGATAGATTAAAACTATGGAAAGAGTTCCATATGGCACCCCCACCCAAAAATTGTAGAATTGCCTGGATAAAAAAGATTCTGAGAAGGGTTTATTTTGAGGGGCGTATTAAAAAAATT
>NW_013765314.1:0-971 GCF_000517525.1 Limulus polyphemus
TAGGCGTAGCTCTAGTTACCGACTTTGTAACCACCGTACTCATCTTTTGCGTTATTTGGTACAACAACTCCACGAATACCTAGGTGAACTCTAGTTACCTAATTTATAAACACCATACTCATAGTTAGCCTTACTTGGTACAACAACTCCACGAACACCTAGGTGTAACTCTAGTTACTGAATGTGTAACCCCATACTCATCTTTAGCGTTATTTTGGTACAACAAATACACATACACCTAGGCGTAGCTCTAGTTACAGAATTTATAACCACCATACACATCTTTAGGATTACTTGGTACAACTACTCCATAAACACCTAGGTGTAACTCTAGTTACCGAATTTGTAACCACCATACTCATCTTTTGCGTTATTTTGTACAACAACTCCACGAATACCTAGGTGTAACTCTAGTTACCTAATTTATAAATACCATACTCATCGTTAGCCTTACTTGGTACAACAACTCCACGAACACTTAGGTGTAACTCTAGTTACCGAGTTTATATCCACCATACTCATCTTTAGCCTTATTTGGTACAACTACTCCATGAACACCTAGGTGTAACTCTAATTCCCTAATGTATAACCACAGTACTCACCGTTAGCCTTACTTGGTACAAGAATTCCACGAACACCTAGGTGTAACTCTAGTTACTGAATTTATAACCAACATACTCGTCTTTAGCCTTACTTGGTACAACTACTCCATGAACACCTAGGTGTAACTCTTGTTACCGAATTTGTAACCACCATACTCATCTGTAGCGTTATTTGGTACAACAACTGAACGAATACCTAGGTGTAACTCTTGTTACCGGATTTATAACCACCATACTCATCTTTAGCGTTATTTGGTTCAACAACTTCACGAACACCTAGGTGTAGCTCTAATTACAGAATTTTTAACCACCATACTCATCTTTAGGGTTATTTTGTACATCCACTCTACGAACACCTACGTGTAACTG
>NW_013765315.1:0-848 GCF_000517525.1 Limulus polyphemus
TCTTCGTTGACACGAAAATTATGTGTATATTGTATAAATGTGCCCGTGATTATTGCTGAGTCTAGTATGTCTTGTGAGACGTTATGAAACGTGTGCGTTGGGGTAGCGTCATTGATTAAAATCAGATTATTATTTTCGAATACAGAATGTAGAATTTTTCCATTGGCGTTAGTTTATCGGCTGTTAAAATCTGTGTGTTCTGAATTAAGATCGCCGATGATTATTGTGTCAGTATTCTTATGTAAGATATTTTGGTATAAGGAGATATCGGGTTCTAAATTGGGTAAGACATACTGGTAGTAGCGCTATCTTTGCGTGGTTAGACGGTCGTATGTAACAAAATATGTATCCGTTGTTGCTATTAATGTTTATGTTGGGGAGGTATATTTTAAAATATTTTTTATGTAATAGCCTGATGCTGCGTGTGTCTGATTTTTTGGAAATTGAAATTGTTTTATATATGGAAGGATTATACTTGTTTTGACGATTTTGTAGGGTTTCATTAAGTACAATAAAGTGTCAGTTTAATTTGGTACTAAGGTTAAAAAGTTCGTATTTTTTGTATTGAAACCACCTTGAATATTTACTTGTAAACATCTGAGCATTTTACCTATTCCTGAGGTCAGGTTTTGTTGGCTCGTTGATGATTTCATGGTTGACGATACGGATTATGGGGTCTGCGATGAATGCTGAGATGGTGTCGGGGGAGACGTTGTACTGTAGGTTCAACCTAGTTGCTTCAGCATAAGATCCTCCCAGGATGGAGCTTGGTAAAGAATAAGGGATAACTGGCAGCGGACTTGCTGGAGGTTTCAGTTACCTTCAGAAGCTGCTAATATTTTGAGCAT
>NW_013765316.1:0-1332 GCF_000517525.1 Limulus polyphemus
CAAGAAATTGTGTGTTTTACGTGATAATCAACATCACCTTGATTTTTTCAACTGTCCAATCACACATGGTGTGATCTCTTTTGATAATTAGAATTTTCCAGCGTCTAAGTCTTTGTTGGCGCATTTGGAATGTCGTTTTCAGAAATATGTATATCTAGGTCATTTTTGAAGTGTTTATATAGTTTCCAGATTGTTCACTTTAATTACCGTTTTTAACATGTTTCTATTCATATTTATGATTTTGCGTTATACTCCTTCCTTTCGTATCCTGTTTAATATATTTTCTGAGGTTTGATATAGCATGTTTTTCTTTGGTATTTACTGTTATTAGTGTATTTAAATCTTAATCCTAGTTACTTGATTTAGAAGATTTCCTACAGTAAATTATATTTGTTTTATATTTAGTTTTAGGTTCACACGTTTTGTCTCTACTTTCACTATGTTCTGAACACTATTTATATAAGCTATTTAGTACAACAAGATTTATTATGGTTAACACCTAACGATATCAAACACCAGAAGAACTATTTTAATTGTATTTCTAATACAATTTTCAAACCAGCCTTTTCTCATTTTCTTTCTACAAATTCTTTTAGAAGTGTAAAGGGGATTTGAATATTTAGAAAGTGCACGAGACTAGATATCGTTATAAACAATTGTGTGTTTTACGTGATAATGTACATTACTTTGATTTTATCAACTGTCCAATCACACATGATGTGTTCTCTTTAGATAATTAGATTGTTTCCAGCGTCTATGTCTTTGGTGACACATTTGGAATGTCGTTTTCAGAGATATGTATATCTATGTAATTTTTGAAGTGTTTATTTCGTTTCCAGTTCATTCACTTTAATTACCGTTTTTAACATGTTTCTATTCATATTTGTAGTTTTGCGTTATACTCCTTCCTTTCGTATCCTGTTTAATTTATTTTCTGCATGTTTGATTTATACTCCTTCCTTTCGTATCCTGTTTAATTTATTTTCTGCATGTTTGATTTAGCATGTTTTCCTTTACTCTTATAAGTGTATTTATAGCTTAATCCTAGTTACTTGATTTGGAAATCTTCTAAATCAAGTAACTTTCAGCAAACTATATTTTTTATATTTATCTTTAGATTCAAGCGTATTGTCTCTCCTTTAAGTATGTTCTGAACACTATTTATATAAGCTATTGATTACAAGCATACTTAAAGGAGAGACAATACGCTTGAATCAAATCTTGTTGTAATCATTAGCTTATATAAATAGTGTTCAGAAATTATGGTTAACACCTACAAATAAAATTAAAATTGTTCTTCTGGTGTTTGATATTGTTAAAATTGTATTCCCG
>NW_013765317.1:0-848 GCF_000517525.1 Limulus polyphemus
GGAAACCAGTAGTGGTTGGTGCTGAAGGACGCCCACCATCCCCCATCGTGAAAGTCCCAACAGCTAAGAGTAAAATGGCAAGCACACATAGTGTCTACATGACAGGGAAGCTGGATGGCCAAAGGTGCAACTTTGTCATAGATTCTGCATCTCAGCAAACCCTTGTGAGTATCAAGGTGCTGGATCACAAAGGAGTACCAGAAGCTGTACAGAAGCTCTGTGGTGTGACAGGACATTATCCAATGTTGTGGGGACCGGTGTGGGTAACTATTGAGCTCATGGGCATGAAGAACAGACAGAACGTATACTTGGCTGACATTGAAAACCAATGCATATTAGGATTGGACTATCTACTACCGAGGAAGTGTGTAGTTAACTTTGCTAAAATGATGTTTGGAAACAACAAAGGCCAGATTCCAGTAAGTGTGGCTGCATCCATTGGTCTGCATGTCACAGCACTTAAGTCAACTACAATACCCCCTATGTCAGAGAAGATAATTTGGGGTAGGATGAAGGAACATCACCAAGGAAGCCCAATGCTTGTGGAAGCAGTGGAAGACCCATCCAGGCCAGCGGATGTGAGGATTGGAAGGTCACTTGTGGCAGGTCATCATGTAGTACCTACAACAGTGGCCAATTTCTCTAAATGTGAGCCGACACTTAAGGAAGGGGCATTGATGGGTGTGTGACAGGAGGTAGAGTCAGTCAATGTTAAAGCAAGAAATACAACTGTAAAGAAAGGACATACACTTCCAGAACAGTTAACTGGCCTCTGTAAGAAGAGCATAGTTCATTTGGCATCATCACAGGCTCTTCATGTAAAAGAACTTTTGGCTAATTATGCAGAC
>NW_013765318.1:0-1192 GCF_000517525.1 Limulus polyphemus
CCCACCAACCCTCATTGTGAATGTCCCAACAGCTAAGTGTAAAATGGCAAGCACACATAGTGTCTACGTGACAGAAAAGCTGGATGGCAAAAGGTGCAACTTTGTCATAGATTCTGCATCTCAGCAAAACCTTGTGAGTATCAAGATGTTAGATCACAAAGGAGTACCAGAAACCATGCAGAAGCTCTGTGGTGTGACAGGACATTCTGCAAGGTTGTGGGGACCAGTGTGGGTAACTATTGAGCTCATGGGCATGAAGGATAGACACAAAGTATACTTGGCCGATATTGAAGACCCATGCATATTAGGGTTGGACTGCTTAATACCGAGGAAATGTGTAATTAATTTTGATCAAATGACGTTTGGGAATAACAAAGGCCAAATCCCAGTAAGTGTTAAAAGAGAGGTTCAACTAACCAGGTGCCATCAAGCTGAAGTCAAAGTGACTGAAGGAGTTGATGATGGTGAAGTGTAACCAGGTGTTGATATTAAAGCAGAGCAGGAGAAAGATCAAGATTTGAACCCAATAATTGATTTTCTAGAAGCAAGTGTTTTTCGCCCTGCTTGGGAGAAGGTGTCTAGTCTAAGTCCAGTGACAAAGAACTATTGGGCACAATGGGACCAGTTAAAGCTTGAAGATGGTATTCTTGTCCGGAGATGGCAAACTACCGATGGGAAATTGACGACTTGGCAAACAGTTATACCGAGAAAGTTACAGGAAGTTGTGTTGCGTCAATCCCATAATACTGTAACAGGAGGACATCTCGGAATTAAGAAAACATTGAGTCACCTATGCCAAAGATTTTACTGGATAGGTATGAGGCAAGATGTGGAAGAATGGTGCAGGACCTGTATGCTTGGGTCCCCTTTTAGCACTACATGTACTGCATGAACGCCCACCTTATGAAGAGTTGCTTGAGAATGTGTCAGAGGTTGTGAAAGGATGGATGATATCCACCATCAAGTGCGTTTAAACTTGAAAACGTCTGCTGATTCGATGAAGTTAACTTATGATAAGAGATCTACTGAAGTCAGCTTTGTACCAGGAGACAAGGTATGGTTGTATAATCCCAGGAAAACCAAAGGGAAGTCTCCTAAGTTGTCTTCTCCATGGGAAGGTCCATATGACATAGTGGATCGTCTTTCAGACGTGACTTTCCGGGTAAAATGTGGTCGGCGAGGTAAGCCAAAA
>NW_013765319.1:0-929 GCF_000517525.1 Limulus polyphemus
ACCATACTCATCTTTAGCATTACTTGGTACAACTACTCCATGAACACATAGGTATTTATAAATTCGGTAACTAGAGTTACACCACCATACTCATCGTTAGCGTTTTTTGGTACAACAACTCCACGAACACCTAGGTGTAACTCTAGTTACCGAATTTGTAACCCACATACTCGTCTTTAACATTATTTGGTACAACAACTCCACGAATACCTAAGTGTGACTCTAGTTACCGAATTTATAACCACCATAATCATCTTTAGCTTTACTTGGTACAACTTCTACATGAACACCTAGGTGTAACTCTAGTTACCGAATTTGTAACCAACATATTCATCTTTAGCCTTACTTGGTACAACTACTCCATGAAAACATAGGTGTAACTCTAGTTATAGAATTTATAATCACCATGCTCATATTTAGCTTTACTTGGTAAAACTACTTCATAAACACTTAGGTTTATATCTAGTTACCGAATTTATAACAACCATACTCATCTTTAGCGTTATTTAGTACAACAACTCCACGAACACCTAGGTGTAACTCTAGTTACCGAATTTATAACCACCATACTCATCTTTAGCCTTAATTGATACAACTACTCCATGAACACATAGGTGTAACTCTAGTTAACGAATTAATAACCCCCATACTCATCTGTAGCGTTATTTGGTACAACAATTCTACGAATACCTAGGTGTAACTCTAGTTACCGAATTTATTAACACCCTATTCATCATTAGCCTTACTTGGTACAAATACTGCATGAACACATAGGTATAACTCTAGTTTCCGAATTTATAACCACCATACTCATCGTTAGCGTTATTTGGTACAACAACTCCACGAACACCTAGGTGTAACTCTAGTTACCGAATTTGTAACCACCATAATCATCTTTAGCTTTACTTGGCACAACTACTACAAGAAAA
>NW_013765320.1:0-848 GCF_000517525.1 Limulus polyphemus
TCACATTGTTTACTAAATAAGCTGCTATATTATTCAGTAATATAATCTGGAAATAGTAGTTTCCTGTCACATTGTTTTGATAAATAAGCTCCCATGTTAAAAATTCATAAGTTATCAATGATTGTTATATATGACGTATTATTTATAATGATTACCTGAGACAGTAAAGTTCAGCTGTAAACATTCTTATGACTTTTGTAAAACGTCATCATAATGTTTTAAAATTTTACTGCTTTTTATGCAATTCAACAGTTGTTCAATATTTCATCTTTCCAACGTTTAAATTCAAAATATCCTTTTGTATTATTGAAGTAATATTTGTTACAAAATACAGTGTAGATTATTAATATATCAGTCTTTGTATTATTTGGATCAGAGTAACCTTTTGTATTATTAAATTAATGTTTTTAACTTAATATTCAATCATCATTCCATTTTGTCAGTGACTGAATTCAAAGTAACATTTTGTGCTACGAGTTTTTAAACATAATGCTATGCAGCTGTTTTGCAATACACGACTTACTATTCACTGAACTTTGTCGTTCTAAAGTTGTTTTACACTTAAAGATGTGGAGTAGTTTCTAAATGCACAACTTATTATTAATTTAAACTTAAAGATGTGGAGTAGTTTCTGAATGCACAACTTATTATTAATCTAAACTTAAAGATGTGGAGTAGTTTCTGAATGCACAACTTATTATTAATTTAAACTTAAAGATGTGGAGAAGTTTCTGAATGCACAATTTATTATTAATTTAAACTTAAAGATGTGGAGTAGTTTCTGAATGCACAACTTATTATTAATTTAAACTTAAAGATGTGGAGAAGTTTCTGAATGCACAGCTTAT
>NW_013765321.1:0-848 GCF_000517525.1 Limulus polyphemus
ATGACACAGGACCTGCAGTACATTTTGTGGTAAAAGGGGACCTAAGCATAAGGAAGCTGCTCCAATGAAGTTATATCAAGTGGGCACACCAATGGAAAGAGTTGCCATTGACATTGCTGGTTCTTTGCCCCAAACTCATGCTGGAAACAGGTACATTTGTGTGGTGATGGATTATTTCACCAAGTGGCCTTAGGCATATGTGATAGTAATTTAGGAAGCTACAACTGTAGCTTCGGTTATTAGTGATTTCTTCTTCAGATTTGGTATGCCATACAAACTGCATTCGGACCAAGGCCGTATCTTTGAATCAGCTATGTTCCATGAATGCTGCAAGTTGTTTGGCATACGAAAGACTAGGACAAGCCACTTCACCCACAGTCTGATGGGATGGTAGAAAAGTTCAATTGGACACTGGGACAGGAATTGGCAAAGTTTTGTAATAGCCGCCAAGATGACTGGGATGTCTTACTCCTTCCACTGTTGATGGCCTATAGAACAGCAGAGCATGAAGCCACTGGATATACTCCAGCAAAGTTGATGTTTGGTCGGGAACTTCGGTTGCCAGTGGATCTGATAACAGGATGCCCACCTTACGAAGAGTTGCCTGAAAATGTGCCAGAGTTGATGAAAGTGTTATCTGAAAGGATGGATGATATTCAGCATCAAGTGTGTTCAAACTTAAAAACGTCTGCTGATTCCATGAAGGTATGTTATGATGAGAGATCTACCTCAGTCAGTTTTGTACCAGGAGACAAGGTGTGGTTGTATAATCCCAAAGGGAAGTCTCCCAAGTTGTCTTCTCCATGGGAAGGCCCATATGACATAGTGGATCGTCTCTCAGACGTGAC
>NW_013765322.1:0-846 GCF_000517525.1 Limulus polyphemus
TTCATAAAAGTTTTGAATACTTTACAAGTAAGACTATTATTCTAACGAGACAACGATAATAACATAGCTGATACTTTGTCCAAACCCGCATTAAGATAGTTTTGGCTAGCTGCCTTCCCTCTAGTTTACAATTGCTAAATTAGGGACGGCTAGCGCATATAGCTCTCGTGTAGTTCTGTACAGATTCACAGTAACCTTCTCGAGTTACATCACACCAGACTACATTTCAACGTGGAACGCACGTGTGTTTGTTTACACGCGTGGTGGTGACGTCCGTTGGACAAGGCTGTCGGTGACGGTTATACGAGGAAAGAGATGCAGCGTGCAGTACGCCCAGCTAAACTGAGTTGATACGAGCAAAGAGTTTTTGTTTGTTTCTAGTTAAACACAAAGCCATACAAGTGGCTATCTGTGCTCTGCCCACCACGGGTATCGAAACCCGGTTTCTAGCGTTGTAAGTCCACTTTCAGCACGAGCAGAGAGATGCAACGTGTAGATCGCCCAGCTATACTGGATTGATTAAAACAATAACACTACGGGTTTCAAATTTTAATTTATTACATATATTTTAAATAAAAGAAGAATTAAACTTAAGACTGGAATAAGATGGTGTGCGTTAAATTTTCAGGAGTAAAATATTAAGCTTTCAAGATAATTATTGAATTCAATTAAAGACTTAAGTTAATTATGGAGTAAGATTAATCATGCTGGATGCGGTCCTTTTCAGAGCCTGAGATCTACCGATCCAATAGCCGAAAATTTTATGTGGGGGAAACCGGAGTACCCGGAGAAAACCACTTTCACTGAATAATTGCCGAATAAATATAGGTGCTCAGTGCCCAGAGC
>NW_013765323.1:0-845 GCF_000517525.1 Limulus polyphemus
TATAACATCAAATTATTATAAATAGTGTCTGTAACCTTATATTAGTTCATATTAAACATTCAGTACTTGGTTGGTCCTCCTCGTACTCTAATAACCTCCGCAATGCGATGTGGCATGCTGTCTATAAGGTTATTGATGTAATTCACCGTGATTTCATCCCAACTTATTTCACTAGAAGGCGCTGCAACTCAGCTACAGTAGCTGTTTTAGGGTCGTGGTTAGCGCTTTTCCGGTTCAGTTCTGCACAACAGTTCTCAATGGGATTACAATCTTGAGACTTTGCTGGCCATGGCAATCTTGTAACGTCCTCCTGGTCAAGATAATCCTGTACAATACGCGCATTGTGGGCAGTGGCATTGCCATCCTGGAATACAAAGTTATTGCCAGATCTTGCCCTAGCATATGGCAGGAATATTGTCTCCATGTGCTGCCTGTAGGAGGCGCCATTGACGTTTCCCTGGAGGATATTAAGAGTAGTTTTCCACCATGATGAATAATTACCTTAACATGTATTGTACCACCTATTGTGTGTTCTCTGTGGGAAAGAGAGTTTTCCCTCATCTGTTCTCCAGGCAAACGACGAACACAAACATTACCATCAGCTCTAACAAGCCGGAAACAGGACTCATCTGAAAAGATGACATGTCGCCAGTGTCCTAGATGTAAGTTATCATGCTGTCTTTCCCAAGTAACATGGTGACGGCGGTGAATTCTGGTTAATATTTGGTTTTAGATAGCCCTTCTTGCAAAATAACCGTATTTGGACAGTCTCCTATTCACTCTTCTGGATACCATGGAATGAATGTGTTCATACCATTACTATCGTAAGGTGTTGCAAGACTTTT
>NW_013765324.1:0-847 GCF_000517525.1 Limulus polyphemus
AACAATCACAGAATACTTACTGAAGACCTTACCTAGGACCTACCTATTATTTCTTACAGACATGACAAAAACCTAAAAGAAATCCTGGTGCACAGTAACTTAAAACAGAATGATACTCCAGGCACTTGCACATGTAAATGAAACAGGTGTGTCACATGTACACATATAAATACCACCATATATATATATGTATAAGGAAAAACCACAACTTTCAATATAAGACAATCCTTTATATGTACATGCCACTGAATGTATCATTTACTGCATAATTTAAAAAAAATGCATTAGTTTATACATCAAACAATCATGTCACTGACTTATTAATCCAGCGTGAGAACACCTCAAACCATATTAAACTGTGGAATCAAAATGCACTACAGGCAAACATTTCCCCATCAACAACTGTACAGTTGAGGACTCTTCGATCCTGGGACTTATTAGTGCTCCATCAGACATTCACAGACTGGAAAGGAGTTTATCTACAATCTGGGAACCCTACAACCATCTGGTTTAAAGGAATGCTTTTCTTTCCTGTAGATTCTTTTTTATTTTTCCATATTTTATTTTGATTTCAATCTGTTTTATGTTTTCTTGACTTTCAATATTTATGTATAATATGAAATTGTGTAGAGAAATTTCATGCTCATCATTCAAAATACTATGTATATATACGCGCCTTTGTCATAAGCTGTATGATCTCACAAAAAGAGCACTAATTCCAAACATCATCCTCTTATAACAGGAATATAAAATCAAAACAAAAAACTTGGCAATTGTTTAACCTATTGTTTAATTTCGATATCATTGTCACCAATGCGGTTAACTATATATTTCTTTCTGTAACCGT
>NW_013765325.1:0-1281 GCF_000517525.1 Limulus polyphemus
AAATCTATCCCCGAGACGGAGATCCTTGCTGGTTTCTCCAATCAAGGAGTTTCAGCAGTTCGAAGGATCTCCACTCGTCAAGATGGAATTACAGTGCCGACCTCAGTTTTAATTTTGACGTTTTCATCACCACGTCCACCTGCCGCTATTAAGGCAGGTTATTTGAACTGTAAGGTACGGCCCTATATTCCAAACCCTCTCCGATGTTTTCCGTGTCAGCGGTTCGGTCACTGTAAGACATCTTGTTGTGGTTTTGTGACATGTGCTCGTTGTGGTGGCAAGGACCATGACTCCTATGAGTGTAAAATGGACCCTCACTGTGTTAATTGTAGTGGTTCTCACCCCTCCTACTTTAGGTCTTGCCCTAAGTGGGTGGAGGAGAAAGAGGTACAGCGTTTGAAGACTCTAAATAGCATTTCTTATCCTGAGGCTCGGGAGCTATTGTTCCCTCCTACATTGTGGACATATGCCTCTGCACTAGGCTCCACTGCTACAGTGGGAGTGCAGACGGACCTTTCCGTGCCTCCATCTGAGTCTTTTTTACGCCATGTGCGGGGTCTTCTTCCCTCCATGGATAATAGAGTTGATCAATCTACATCTACTCCAATCTCTGTCCCCACTGTTCCTTCCAGTGACTGCCTGGGTCAACCTCCTCGGGCACCAGCCTCTGGTGTCCGTGCAGGTCCTTCTTTGGCCCCTAAATGAGGACGATTATTCGATCACATCCTCAGTCATTGGATTCTCACTCTGTTGACAGAGATCTGCCCGCTTGTTCAAGGGCAGGATCCATGGAGGTCGATCGACCTCCATCTAGTAAATAAAAACGGCCTGGTCGTAAACCGAAGGGTTCTCCACCCTCTTCTCCTAAACATACATAAAAATGGCCACTTTGATACAGTGGAACTGTCGAGGTTTTCGTTCGAATCTCGATGACATTAAGGCCTTGATTGACTCCATCATCCTACATGTCTCTCCTTACAGTCTTGGATAAAGTTCACTACTAGCATCTCTTCTACTCACTGGGAGGTATGCTTCCCATCCCCTTTCCATCTTGCTCTCCAATAGCCAGGAAGTTGTTGATGTCCAGAGCATTGCTGATGCTCTCAGCCAGAGCTTTTCTCGTGCATCTAGCACATCTGTTTGTTCCCCTGCCTTCTTGGCCATAAAGTCTCGAGCAGAGCGATCGCCTCATTCTTTTCGGGCCAATCGTCTCTATGATTATAATCGCTCCTTTACGGTGGTGGAACTCAAACTTGTTCTTGATCTGGCAGTACATTGGTC
>NW_013765326.1:0-847 GCF_000517525.1 Limulus polyphemus
TTTTTAGTCAGACATGGTTCAAAGGTCAATAAAACAAAAATGAATAAATATAAAGAGATTTATACTGTAAAGAGATTTAAGTTATTTAGAATAAACATTTGTGGTTTCCTATTACAATATGCAGTTATTCTAGAATGAAAAAGGTATTTTAGATTTATTTCTTAATTTTTATGAAATTTTATGTTACAGCACAAGGTTACGAGGTCGGTCAAATCAATCAACACCATATAGAGTTAATATTGATAAAATAACACATTAAATATAAAGTTTTATTTAAAAAATGTTCGATGATTATCTAGAAGGATATATAGAGATTATGCAAATGAAACTTGACAAATTTCAGATAAAGAAAAGTATTTTTAATCTTAAAATCAAAATTACTTTGCACGTTGGATAGTCAACATTCTGAAAGAAAAAATTCATGAGCAAATCTTTAATAAAAAAATCTTAAAACATAATTCAAAAACCAGATATTCTGTGTATGAAATCCTCATAATGTTTACTAATGATCTGCAAAATTTTGTAAAGACTTGCGTACATTTTCAAAAATTATAGTACAATTACTCTCGTAGATACTTTCCTGGTTACGGGCTGGGTGGAATCCATCCAGCCCGTAATGGAAGGGTTAATCAGCAGATCTCCATACATATTTAATTTATTACCTCCCAAAAAACTTGTTTTGTTTTTCTCTTTGAACATACTTCACCTTAATTTGTTTCTCATTCAAGAAAGTTTGTTGGCAGGAGTTGAATAGTAAATACTAAAAACATAGTAATACTAAAACACATCTGTTTGTTGGCAGGAGTTGAATAGTAAATACTAAAAACATAGTAATACTAAAAAACAT
>NW_013765327.1:0-846 GCF_000517525.1 Limulus polyphemus
CTGTATTCGCCTACCCAATTGGTCCCACAGATGCTCTATAGGGTTGAGATCTGGACTTCTTGCTGGCCAAGGAAGAGTGTTGACGGATTCATTCTCTAAATAAGCCTTTACTGCCCTAGAGCGATGTCACCCATGAATAAAGGTCTTGACGCTAACGTGTGGTTGTCAAAATGAGGCACAACTACAAGTGTACTTTTCGCCAGTAAGGTTGCCATTGATTGTTACCAAATCCAGCTTGCAATCATGCGAGACACAGCCCCATACCTGAGCCCCCACCAAAAGGCACTGTTGGAACAATGTTTCTTGGAGTGTAAGCTGCGTTACGATGCCTCCAAACACGGGTTTGACCATCAGTTACGTGGAGTAAAAATCTACTCTCGTCTGACCAGTGTATTCGTCGCCAGGTTTGAAGGTTCCAGTTCTGCCTTGCTCTGCACCAGGCCAACCTCTCCCTGCGATGACGATCGTCAAGTGTCGGGCGTTTTATGACTCTCCTTGACTTCAGTCCCGCAGATTTTAAACGATTTCTTACTGTTCTGGTTGACAGTTTACGACCAGGTAACCACTGCCTTTTAAGGCGGGTGCTTGTTGCAAACGGGTTTCGTCTGACCAATCTACCAAGGTTTCTATCTTCACGTTGGGTTGTTACAGATGGTCGACCAGATTGAGGACGGTCCTTAACATTCTGGGTGGCAACATGTTTTCTGACCAAACGGCTGATCACTGTGTAATGATAGCCAAGCTGTCTACCTATCGCCTTGTAGGACATACCAGCGGAATTCATGCCAATAATTTGCCATCTCTGCGCCTCTGATATCCGTCTTCTTGCCATTCTTACTTAAAATG
>NW_013765328.1:0-847 GCF_000517525.1 Limulus polyphemus
GACTTAGAGAAGATTTGTCCTTTTATCTAAAAGATTTTGTCTCTTGTTTTTTTAGCTTTTAATATTTATTCTGACAGTTTAAAAGCATGTTAAGGTACAAATATTGGTTTTATTTGAAAATATGAATATTAAATCAAGGAGTGCCACAGATGTAATTAAAGAGCACCTTAAAATGCCTCAGTTTCCAGGGACAAAGTGGTTCCTTGACCAAACTATTCTCAGTCATGGGTGTAACTAATTTTTTTTAAGCACCCCCCACCCCAAACACAAAAAGTCAATCCATACCCCTGCATATAATGAAAAGATGTAAAGTTAACTTTTTGATTTGTTTAAGAAGATACATTTATTTAGAGTAGAAAACCGAGAATGTTTTTTCAATACTTATATCTTTGCAGTTTAGTGCTTGATATATTTTTATATATCCAAAAAAATTGTTTTTGTTGTTATTTTTTTTTATGAAGATTGATTCATATACATCAGTCATTTTCTCATATAACTATAACTGTTTTGCAATTTTTATGTCACCACCGCAAAGCAGAATGGGGCACATTGGTTTGCCTTGTCTATCTGTTTTGATTTTGTGGACAGCATATCTGAAGATTGGATGAATGAATTTTGACAAAATTTATATAACAGGTACTAAATACAAAGTTCTAGATCTGATTAACTTTTGAAGGTTAAAGTTAGGGCAAAGGTTTTTCATAAACACAGTTTGCACTTATTGATTTAACTATGTGCAACATTCAAAACTATTTGTAATAACTGCATTGAAATTTCCATTGTGTTAAACAAAGGTTTAAACTCAAATTAATTGTCGTTTATATATATATATATATATATATATATA
>NW_013765329.1:0-1092 GCF_000517525.1 Limulus polyphemus
GACACAAGTTAATCTAATTTACTTTAACACCAAACTCAGACTCCTAATCTGCTTCTATATTTTTAGATCATCAGATAATTGTACATCTGGGTCTTGACACAAGTTAATCTAATTTCTTTACCACCAAACTCAGACTCTCAATCTGCTTCTATATTTTTTCATCTGGTTTGTATATAAAAGAAGGACCAGAATCTGCACATTTAAGTCGTACATTATAATCCCATATCATTATCAACCATGTTGTTTTGAAAAGTTAAGATTACGTGTAAATGTAGAAATACTCACCAAGTCATCTACAGGTCCCCAGAAGCACTAGGCATCATATTAAATTTTTACTACAAGCTCGCACTAACAGCCTTGTTAGAATTCACTGGTCTCATAAAGCTGACTGTCATAAAGCTGTCTGTCATAATGCTGTTATAAAGCTGTCTGTCATAATGCTGTTATAAAGCTGTCTGTCATAAAGCTGTCATAATGTTTTTGGAAATGTCTTCTTTCTTCCTTTATTCCCATAAATATTATGCGTTTGTTTGTTTAATTTTACGCAAAGCTTCTCCAGGAATATCTGCGCTAGCTGACCTTAGCTTAGAAAGCAGCTAGTCAACAACACCCACTTGCAACTCTTGGGCTACCTTAATCGAATAACGGCATTGGCTGTCACTTTATAACGCCTCCAAGTCTGAAAAGGAGAGCATGTTTGGTGAGTGAATATTCGTACCCGCGACTCGCAACTCGAGCGTCCAAACCACCAGGCCATGCCAGGTCCACATAAGTGTTACATTTTATGTGAACTTTAAACTTACAATAGAAACACTGTTTCACTGTCAGTATCAGTTCAACTAATACCGGTTACAAAGTGCGTCATCTGTTCCTTATTCGTCCCAGTGGTATAGGAAGGAATTGTAAAGTGGGGTGCTTGGCTAGACATGCAGATTTTACAAAAATGTAATTTACAGTTGCTACGTAAGTCAAATAACTAAAAGTTGGGGTGCTACAGTACCCCTGGTTCCGACGCAAAAACAAATAAAATATTTTAAATAATGGCTGGAGACGGCTTGAATGGGTAATGAAGAAAAACTTTAATATAAGTTT
>NW_013765330.1:0-844 GCF_000517525.1 Limulus polyphemus
TTTATTTACAAACAAATTTTTAATAAAACACTTAATTAAAAATTTTGATTTTTTGTTTAAATAAGACTTGTAATATTTACTGAAAGCTTGCCAAATTTTATGAAGATACTTTTAAGTACTTTCACTGAGTTTCAGAGTTAGTGTGTATACCTTCATGTTTACATGGTGGTTACAAGGTCATGTTAAATAACTAATGATAATATTTATTTTATAAGTTAAATTAATCTTCTGTGTACAAAAAAAAAAGAAGCAGAATTAGCTTCATTTGATGGATGAAACTGGCAAGAGAAGCATGGTTTATGTTTGAAGAAACATTTTTGAAGTGGCAAAACATACTGCTAACAAGTTTCAGCTGTTTGGTGTGTAGGAAAAGCAGATGACATTTTTCATACGTGATCTGTATATCTTCAATTTTTTGTGCCATATTATAATGAAAATAGTGTTTTTGCTATCATCTCAGATAATACATGTAATAGAATGCAAACAAAAACCTTATGTAATTATTCATAAATGACACTTTAAACATTTAATAAATCATTTTGAAGCAAGAGCATTTGCTATAATCACAATATATGTCTGCAGAAACAATAATATCTGATAATCAAGCATTACTAAGTGCCTGTAAAAACAGCATGGGTCAAGTGTGGTCCAGTGATTAGTGTGTTGCGCTGTAGATATGAGTTTTTTTTTTGTCGTTCACACCTGTTTCTGGAAAAAGAAATCAAGCTCCATACTTTGGAGCTATGGATGCATTATAAGAGTAATGGCCAAATCCAATTATTTGATTAAAAAGTAGTCCAAATTAGTAGTGGGCTATGTTAATAAGCTACTTTCCTTATTATAA
>NW_013765331.1:0-954 GCF_000517525.1 Limulus polyphemus
GTTCGTAAAAATGTCCAGTTTTACGTTTTGCAGTTTTTATGGGCGTTTTTGCGTTGTTTACCACTACTTCGCCCCCTGTATATGGATCATCACCAAATTTGGTAAGGAGGTTCACTGGCTCCATGCAACACATGATGGTGTGTAGACCCAGACTTAACACATGATGGTGTGTAGGCCCAGACCCAATACATGATGATAGATGGCTTTCCTCAACACCTGTTATGTATCTTCTTTAGCCTTGTCTTCACAGCCCAGTTACTTGTCAATTTTAAAGCTCAACTAACTGTCTAATGACATAACTTGTGTGGTATCTTGAATTATAACGAAAAAAGTAGGTTTTGGTTTTGCCTAGGTGTTGTTTTGTTTTCAATAGCATTTCCCTCTGCGTTTGTATCGTGACGTGAAAAGAACAAAGAGAGAGACTTAAGCTTATGAATATTGCATTAAATAACATTAACCACGGAGATATCGCGAATTGACCGGTCAACATAGAAGATGTTAATACTCGCCCCCCCCTTCAAATTTAGAAGTTGTTCCACGTGTTTAGACAATGTCGTTAAACTGGTTTTGTTGTTGTAGGTGGGGTGACACAGGAAATCATGACTAAAGACTGAAACAGATAGGAGAATGTCACGTGACCGTGTTCTAGATAAGATAGAGACTTTTTTTCTTACAACGGACAAAGCATCTTACGTAGAATATAAACATATATTTATTACTATTAAACATGAAACATTCGTGTTAGGAATGCAGTTAAATATGTAGATATGTCGAAACTAATATATATTCATCAAACCATCAAGGTGGGGGGGGGGGGTGATAACTGGAATAAAACCCCTTTAAAAGGCCATTTGTAAATTCAGCTTTAATCCTAAAATACAAAACTAATAATCGGGATGAGGTTTGATTGGTATTATGTGCATGAAAAATAAGATAAGTTGTTGTTGTTGTTTG
>NW_013765332.1:0-1485 GCF_000517525.1 Limulus polyphemus
TTAGTTATATATATATATATATATATATATATATATATATAAACTAGCTGGAGTACCCATCTGCTGGACGGGTGAAATAAAACTCGTTTGTAACAAAGAATAGGAAATTGTGCTTTCATTTTTTTATTAACATAATAAACATTATAACTGCAATAAAAATTCATAAAGGTACCAATACTGAAAAGAAAGACATACTGTTTTCTAGAATTCTATCAATGGTGGTTACATAGTTTATTCTAATGGTGAGGGATAGACAACATTGGTAGTTTTTTCCGAAATTAGATGGGGGGGGGGGGGTCCAAATCCCTCTCATAAGCTTCCTCATGTCATCCTCTATTACTGTGTCAAGTTTGGTGCTGACTTATCAAGAAATGTGGACACGAAAAAAGGAACAGATACACACACACACAGACCTTGACGTTTATATTGTTACGTCTCCATTTGTTAATTAACTTTCCGTAACTTCGTTCCGACGAAACTTTAGCGACACAAGTCCTTACTTAATAAAACTGGTTTATTCTTTCCGAATACAACTTTACGATACACTTATTTTCTACATTCGCGCTATAACAAACGCTAGTTCACGTCTCACGAGCTCTACTTTAACAATACGTCTCTCTCTGACTGCAGTTCAATTACTCATTACCTACACACACATTGTCACGTCACTCCGTGACCATCTTATATATATCAGACCACCCCCCAATCTAGTAAATGCTAGATCACTCCCGAAGGAACGGGATAGTTCTAGAAAGCAGGTGGCATGACAATAGTCACGTGATCTCGCTGACGCAACAATATATACAGGGATCCCTCGATTAATGCGTTTTCGTTTAGTGCGCTTAAATTAATTTTAATTTCGGTGCCTAAAACTTACTTTTCAATTACTATGGTTAAAATGAAATGTGTGTTACCGCACTAATCGAGTATTATGCACGCACTAATCGAATATTGGTTATAAAAATTTTTTTAAAAATTAAAAATAGAAAATGGGTAACTATTTTACTTGTCAAGTTATTACTAGAGTGTCCACCCCGGGGTATTTTAGCGATTTTTTCAAGTATTTTACCCCGGGGCAAATCTTTACTATTTTACTGAACAAACATCTTTTTCATAACAATAATTTATAAAAACCATCGTTCTCATCAAAATCATCGCCATCATGATGATCGTCGTTGTTTATAGGAAACGCACCATAGATCTTAAATATAAGTCAGTGAAAAAGGGCAAAACCATTGCTAGGGCTGGTGAAAGGAATTTGAAAAATGAAAGAGAAACATTTTGAGAGAAGAAAGATCTGAAGAAATCGTTGGCTACGAATTTAATCGCTTTTTTTTAATGTTCTTTAATCGTTCTAATTCACATAGATTTGAGCTCACTAAAGAATTTTTTTATTATAATGCTTTAAACTTAATAAAAATGACGTCTTATAGAGCTATTTTGAAAGTGACGTATGAGTATTCGATTAGACTTAAATTCTGTAAC
>NW_013765333.1:0-848 GCF_000517525.1 Limulus polyphemus
GCTTGACTTTCTTTGTAAACTTGGTTGTTGAGGATGTTTGTATTTCACATCTTTGATGTCTACTATAAACAGTTTGGTTTGTTTTAAGCCAAAACTACATAGTAGGTTATCTGTTCACCGTAGGAAATCGAACCCTGGATGTTAGAGTTGTAAGTCCGTAAACTTACCGCTTAATCCCCAGGAGATACTATAAAAGTATAACAAGAATTTTCAAGATACTGATCTCACAAGTTAATCCACTCTCTAAAAAAAATCAGTTTTTTCATCCCAACAAATGACTCAACAGTAATTTGAGTAATTAACGTCTATGAGGTTTAAGTAGGGCGATATCTGTTTAAAGCAATTTGGGCTGTGATGAAAGGATTAAAAGAATGCTTTTCACTAGAGAATAAGAAAAAAAATAGAGACGTTTTCCTTTAGAAGTTTAAAACACATTTGTTAAAAATGTGGAACATCAGATCATGGTGATCTATTTTAATGAAAATTGTAATACTGGAAGTAGATAGGAAAGATAATACATAATATTATTTAATAATAATATTTATACATAATATTATTTATTAACATGCCCCCAGTAGCACAGCGGTATGTCTGGGGACTTACAACGCTAGAATCCGTGTTTCGATACCCGTGGTGGGCAGAGCACAGATAGCCCATTGTGTAGCTTTGTGCTTAACTTAAAAAAACAATAACAATTTAATAATACAATATTTAATAATAATATTTATACATAATAAACTTTAACTTTTGGGGAGTCAAGGTTATCATTATGTGAAATGATGATGATGTGATGATGATGTAATTCGTTCGAACATTGTTGATATGCTGAACAATTAGATTGAACTGGC
>NW_013765334.1:0-845 GCF_000517525.1 Limulus polyphemus
ACAAGAGTAGGGACAACACCCCTGTTACCGTGAGAAGAGTAGGGACAACACCCCTGTTACTATGACAAGAGTAGGGACAACACCCCTGTTACCGTGAGAAGAGTAGGGACAATACCCCTGCTACCGTGACAAGAGTAGAGACAACACCCCTGTTACCGTGACAAGAGTAGGGACAACACCCCTGCTACTGACACATTAACCTGGTCTAGTATTTACTGACACACCAACCTGGTCTAGTATTTACTAACACACCAATCTGGTCTAGTATTTACTGACACATTAACCTGGTCTAGTATTTACTGACACACCAACCTGGTCTAGTATTTACTGACACACCAACCTGGTCTAGTATTTACTGACACATTAACCTGGTCTAGTATCTACTGACTCACCAACCTGGTCTAGTATTTACTGACACACCAATCTGGTCTAGTATTTACTGACACATTAACCTGGTCTAGTATTTACTGACACACCAACCTGGTCTAGTATTTACTGACACACCAATCTGGTCTAGTATTTACTGACACATTAACCTGGTCTAGTATTTACTGACACATTAACCTGGTCTAGTATTTACTAACACACCAATCTGGTCTAGTATTTACTGACACACCAACCTGGTCTAGTATTTACTGACACATTAACCTGGTCTAGTATTTACTGACACACCAATCTGGTCTAGTATTTACTGACACATTAACCTGGTCTAGTATTTACTGACACACCAATCTGGTCTAGTATTTACTGACACATTAACCTGGTCTAGTATTTACTGACACACCAACCTGGTCTAGTATTCACTGACACACCAACCTGGTCTAGTATTTACTGACACATTAACC
>NW_013765335.1:0-1413 GCF_000517525.1 Limulus polyphemus
CACTAGCGAATCTTCTAGAATACTCGTCACGTGACCCTCACTGTCGTAACAATATATATATATGGTTTTCCTTTTCTTATGCCTTTCCCGAGTTTCGATACCGTGGTGGGCAGAGCACAGATAGCCCATTGTGCAGCTTTGTGCTTAACTACAAACGAACACATTTATGCCTTGCCTTAAAAAGAAGTTATACTATCTTGAAAAACATGGAATAAAAAACCTAGTTTAATGATATATATAATAATGTTAGCTAGGAAACAGTTTCGTGACCTCTTATTTCGTATCCCTAAGCTGAGGTTAAAACTAAAAAACTTTGTTGTTACTATTTCCTGTCCTTAAGCTGAGGTCAAAACTAAAGATTTTGTTTTTACTACATCGTGTCTCTAAGCTGAAGTTAAAACTAAAAAAAAATTGTTGTTACTATTTCATGTCCCTAAGCTGAGGTTAAGACTTTAAAAAAATTGTTGTTACTATATCGTTTCTCTAAGCTGAGGTTAAAACTAAAAAAAACTTTGTTATTACTATTTCGCGTCCCTAAGCTGAGGTTAAAACTAATAAAGCGTTGTTGTTACTATATCCTCTCTCTCTAAGTTGAGGTTAAAACTAAAAAAACGTTGTTGTTACTATTTCGCGTCCCTAAGCTGAGGTTAAAACTAATAAAGCGTTGTTGTTATTATATCCTCTCTCTCTAAGTTGAGGTTCAAACTAAAAAAACGTTGTTGTTACTATTTCGCGTCCCTAAGCTGAGGTTAAAACTAATAAAACGTTGTTGTTATTATATCTTCTCTCTCTAAGTTGAGGTTAAAACTAAAAAAACTTTGTTGTTACTATTTCTCGTCCCTAAGCTGAGGTTAAAACTAAAAAACTTTGCGAAGTAGTGATACATTACTGAAGTTAAGATAGAAGAAATGAAAAAGTGTCTGAGGATCTAAGTAAACCACCTGAAGACATTATGTGTATCGTTAGTAAATGGACTTTTAGCAAAAACTTGTTAAATCACCTAACATTCATTTCCATATTATCTACTAAAACTATGCATTCTATGGTGTTTTATAGCGGTGGATCTTCTTCCATATTATTCAAATAAAAATATAGAAAAAAAACACCAGTTTCTTTTGAACTAAAAACTAACGTGTGAGAAAATATGTATATAAATTAAGATCAGAAATTAATGACTTTTTTTTTTCTAATAAATTCTTATATGTTTTCACTGCATCCTGATATGATGCGACTGACGACTGACTATAATTTTATACTTCGAACCTACTCCGCTAAGTAGCACGTGGTTTGAGCGAACGAATTACGATTGAGAATAAATTGTTTAATGCAGGAATTTCCTTTGGGATATGAAATAACTCTTTCCTTGTAAATTATATCTAGACAACTGACGAAATTGACTTTCTAGTCCTATAT
>NW_013765336.1:0-846 GCF_000517525.1 Limulus polyphemus
CGTATATATATGTACACTTTGTGGAGATTCCCCACGACACACAGAACGTATATATATGTACACTTTGTGGAGATTCCCCACGACACACAGAACGTATATATATATGTACACTTTGTGGAGATTCCCCACGACACACAGATTACAAGGAAAGCAAATACATACATAAATATATAGAATACTTCTGCATGACGAGTTCAAAAGAGCAAGCATTATGTTAAAAAAAAACAACTTTCCACATAATTTAAAATATAATAATATTAATGCCGTAAGAACTTTCCCTTTACTGTTCGGGCAGATTCAAGTTGAGAGAGAAAAAAATTTAGTCAATCATTCGATTACTGATAACTTCTTGTCAACATTTTAAATATAGTATTTCACTTCGTGTAACGTTTATATCTGTAATTTTTTCACACTTGTTAAAAATAGCCTACCTGGGAGATCAATTATTTTCTTGTAAACCGTCAGAAAAGCTCCTTCTGCTGCTTTACTTCTTTTACACAGGCTGTCAATTTCACTTTGAAAACTCTTCAGCAGCGGTGCTGCCACCTTCTTGACTTCCTGTCAAGATATCGAAATATGCAGTGAGCTTTTGATACGCATTTTAATACATTTTTAAAAAATTATTTCTAATGTTTAATTTACTGCACGATAATTCATAGTTAAGTGTGTGTAGCAATGTGAGGTTACGATGTCTGTCGGCTGTGTATATGTTACCTAATGATTGTGTATCATGTGATAGCAATGTGTTTGTTTGTTTGTTATGAATTTCGCGCTAAGCTACACGAGGGCTATCTGCGCTAGCCGTTCCTAATTTAGTCAGTGTAAAACTAGAGGGAAGGCAGCTAG
>NW_013765337.1:0-1670 GCF_000517525.1 Limulus polyphemus
ACAACATAATGAACTAATTCATCACCATACCTGAAAACTCTGACTTCACTTTTTTTGAAAAATGAAATGGTCTTTTCTTTTACTCCCGATCAACAATCAAATATCTTTTCTTGAATTATGAATAGCACAAATGGATTGAAATATTTAATTAAACTATCTCAAAATAAACCTTTATTTCGGTGCAAGATTGAAATTAGCTTGAATTCTTCATAACCTCTGAATAGTGGGTGACCTAACGGGTCACGGGTTGTCTAGTTTATCTTAAAATCTTTTATAGAAGATTTTATTCTATATCAAACACTAAACCTCCTACGTTTGACTAAATAAAACAAGAGAACGTTTTCAGCTGCTACTACTATCTCTGGCTGCTTTTGGGACATATTAATCTATATCTGATTATTAGAGGATCTTCCTGTGTCTTATTTATCTCTGGTAGTTCTGCCCGGGATTTGTCTATCTCTGGTAGTTGGAATTTTTGACTGTGACTTACCTGTCTTTGGTAGTTAGAAGAAGTCCTCTCAGTGGTTTTATTCTCCAATTAGTAATGTTCTTTTGTGAGATTATCCTCTTTCATCCACCCTATCTAATATATTAGGTTGTAAGGACCCTAGGTCATGTTACATGGCCAAACCACTTGATCTTCAGTCTCATCTCTGATGTTCTTCTCTAGTTGCTATTATTTTTGCTCTGACAGATGGTGCAGGGGTTCTGTACAAGTCTGAGGTAAACTCAAGTGCTGTATCTCACTTGTTTTGTTTTTAGACTAGTTGGTAGAAGTGACAAGTGCTGTATCTGACTTGTTTTGTTTTTAGACAAGTTGGTAGAAGTGGCAAGTGCTGTATCTGGCGTCAGATACAGCACTTGTCACTTCTATCAACTTGTGTAAATACAAAACAAAGCACTTGTCACTTCTACCAACTTGTCTAAAAACAAAACAAGTATCTGACTTGTTTTGTTTTTACACAAGTTGGTAGAAGTGACAAGTGCTGTATCTGACTTGTTTTATTTTTAGACAAGTTGGTTGAAGTGACAAGTGCTGTATGGAGATTTTTTTGGTTTTGGTTGTAATGACTCTGGTTATGTACTTAGTTTTGAGGCAGTCGTTGTTTTTACTTAAATTACTGACTTTCTGTGTATGTGGATCCAAGGTATTAAAAATAGTTGATTCTTTCAAGCTTAACATCTTAACACCTCTAATACAAAACATGATTTGTCTAGTGTTGTTTTACACTTTGTTCACACCCTGTGTTCTAATTGAATATCATATAATGTAAAATATTTGATATGGTATAATACAAAACATGGTTGTCTGGTGTTGTTTTACACTTTGTTCACACCCTGTGTTCTAATTGAATATCGTATAATATAAAATGTTTGATATGGTATAATACAAAACATGATTTGTCTGGTGTTGTTTTTCACACCCTGTGTTCTAATTGAATATCATATAATGTAAAATATTTGATATGGTATAATACAAAACATGATTTGTCTGGTGTTGTTTTTCACACCCTGTGTTCTAATTGAATATCATATAATGTAAAATATTTGATATGGTATAATACAAAACATGAGTTGTCTGATGTTGTTTTACACTTTGTTCACACCCTGTGTTCTAATTGAATATCGTATAATGTAAAATATTTGATATGGTATAATACAAAACATGA
>NW_013765338.1:0-1829 GCF_000517525.1 Limulus polyphemus
GACATGAGACAGTTAAAATAACTGCTAACGTCAAAATAACCAGCTGACATGAGACAGTTAAAATAACTGCTAACGTCAAAATAACTAGCTGACATGAGACAGTTAAAATAACTGCTAACGTCAAAATAACTAGCTGACATGAGACAGTTAAAATAACTGCTAACGTCAAAATAACTAGCTGACATGAGACAGTTAAAATAACTGCTAACGTCAAAATAACTAGCTGACATGAGACAGTTAAAATAACTGCTGACGTTAAAATAATTACTGACGGTGAAATAACTAGCTGGCACGAGACAGTTAAAAGGAATCAACTTAACAAAATAACTGGCGTGAAACAGTTAAAAGTATTATAGTTAAAATAACTAGTTGGTGTGAAAAAGTTTGTTATGATTCTTGTGTAATGCTACACGAGGGCTATCTGCGCTAACCATCTCTAATTCAGCAGTGAAAGACTAGAGGGAAGGCAGCTAGTCATCACCACTCACCGCCAACTCTTGAGCTACTCTTTTACCAACGAATAGTGAGATTGACCGCCACATAATAACGCCCACCCTGCTGAAAGGGCGAGCATGTTTGGTGGAACGGGGATTCGAACCCGCGACCCGCAGATTGGCCAACTTAAAATAACTAGTTCGCATGAAACAATTAAAAGGAATACGATTGAAGTTTTAACTGTCTTATTTCAACTAATTATTTCAATCGTATTCCTTTTAACTGTCTTATTTCAACTAATTATTTCAAATGTATTCTTTTTAACTGTCTTATTTCAACTAATTATTTCAAATGTATTCCTTTTAACTATCTTATTTCAACTAATTATTTCAAATGTATTCATTTTAACTGTCTTATTTCAAATGTATTCATTTTAACTGTCTTATTTCAAATGTATTCCTTTTAACTGTCTTATTTCAAATGTATTCATTTTAACTGTCTTATTTCAAATGTATTCCTTTTAACTGTCTTATTTCAACTAATTAGGAATACATTTGAAATAATTAGTTGAAATGAGACAGTTAAAAGGTTTACAATTGAAATAACGAAAGGGCATGAGACAGTTAAATGGATTACAGTTTGAATTTGTAAAACAGCCAAAAAGTGTCGAATCCACCCACCCGGTAACATAACGAAACAAGTTGATTGAGTTTTTCTAAGTAACAGTTAGTTTTATAGAGTATCAATATTTACTTTCGAAAGATATAAAACCGTATTATAAAGGACTGATTCTAATAAAATACTCCCATTTGTCTTAGGCTTCCCATTTTTATCTCATTAACACTAAGCCTGAAAAACGTACCGTATATTTTCTTCTCAAATTAAATTAGATTTGTTTCCACTTTTATTTAGATAATAACATACGTGATCCCCAACCATGGACAATGTCAGAAGATTACCTTCTCTCCTGGAAAAACATTTCAAATTCGTTGTTTCGTCTGAACGTTTCCAGAAGAGCTCTTCTCTCCTGACAAATAGGCTTAAAGCACATATTTCGTCTAGACTTCCCTGAATTCAGCTTACAAAAGTAAAGGAAATTTAAAGAAAGCAAATAGTATTTGTTTTTGTTTTTTGTTATTTTGCTACCGAGGAGCCGGGCATGGCCTAGGGTTTGTTTGCTTGTAATTAAACACAAAGCTACACAATGGGCTATCTGTGCTCTGCCCACCACGGGTATCGCAGACATACCGCTGTGCCACTGGGGGGCGCGTGGACTAGCGTATCGGAGGGTTCTTGGCTCGCGTGCTGTTGCTGCAAAAACGCGTTGCACGCTTTATGGCTAGGAGCGAGTTATAATGGTGACTGTCAAATCCAATTATTTGCCTGGAGTAGCT
>NW_013765339.1:0-844 GCF_000517525.1 Limulus polyphemus
ACTATATGCATTCATCTTCCATGTCAGCCAAGTATACTTTCTGTCTGTCCTTTATGCCTATGAGCTCAATAGTCACCCACACTGGTCCCCACAATCTTGTAGAATGTCCTATCACACCATAAAGTTTCTGTATGGCTTCTGGTACTCCTTCGTGATCTAACACCTTGGTGCTCACAAGGGTTTGTTGAGACGCAGAGTCTATGACAAAGTTGCACCTTTGGCCATCTAGCTTTCCTGTCACATAGACACTGTGTGTGCTTGGCATTTTACACCTAGCTGTTGGGACTTTCAAGATGGGGTTGGTGGGCGTCGCTTAACACCAACCACTACTGGTCTCCTTGAGGCTGACTTGTTGGTAATATTCCTCCTACACTGGCTCCTCAAATGTCCTCGCTCCCCACAGTTCCAACAGCCTTTCTGGGTAGCAGCCTTTACTGCTGTATCATCTTCCCTGTGTTGAAGTTGCCAGCATTGAGCTCTCTTGTGCCCAGGTTTGTTACAGTGCCAGCAAAGTCTCTCAAATCTCTCTGAAAGCTGACCTTTTCTGGTCTTGAATCCAGATGACTGTACCAACCTTGGTACCTCTGTGCTGGACTTAACGTAGGATTCAAATTCGAAAGCTCTGGTCATTGCATCCTGCATGGTAGAGGGGTGTGCTTGCTTCACTTGTATCTTAAGTTGGGGACTGTCCAAGGCATCTACGAACTGATCCCTCAGCAACAACTTGAGGAGATCGGGTGGTGCAGTTGGGTAGGCCTTGTGTGCCATACTTTCCAAGTCCTGTGCCAGCTCTTGCAGGCTCTCCCCTTTAGCACGGATTCTCGTCCTAATCTTAGCCCTGTAG
>NW_013765340.1:0-1290 GCF_000517525.1 Limulus polyphemus
GAAAGATCACGACATTTAAGAAAAAGACGTGAAAGTTCGAGAATGACGTGGCGTGATACTAGTCACGTGACCTCGATGTCGTAACAGTATTTTAAAGATCTGTACAGGAATTTTGATGAACACTAATAAAGTGCTTATGTTGGCACCTTGTTTTTTTGTTTTCCTTTGGTGAGAGATGGTAGTTCTATTACTCCATAGTTACCGTGCTAATCTTTATCACATTTTAACATTTTTTTACACTATTTGATGACTTTTAGGGGAGTTGACAAAAACTCTTTTGTCCAAAGAACAAGTAAATAAAAACTCTTAATCATTTAAAAAAACAGATGTTGGCTACTCGGAAAATAAAGAAATTGATTACGTCACTTGTAGTCTATAAAGACGTCAAAATCGGATTATAACGGCGCTAACAAATCCATTTTCCGCAACTTTGAAACATAATAAAATGAAGCATTGAGTGTAGATAGAGTGTGTAATAAACTATGAAATAAATATTAAGAATATGAGAACAATAACTCCCACTTTCTAACAAGTCTGAGTACATCTGTTTTCACTTAAGTAATTCACTACTAAAGTTTAAACGTGCATTCGAAAACAGAGAGGTCACTTATCACAGTACGAATAAAGCAAAATAACTAACTCATGAAGTACTTTACAAAAAAGAGAAACAGTTCTTGGAATAAGAATTGAAGTTATGTGATACATATAAACCGTCATTATATACTCTTGTCGTGTTGAGCTAAATGATATTGTTTAAAAACACAAATTATCATTGTCAGACCTCCAACTACAAATAAAACCTAATTAACGTACAGAAGTTATGGTGTAAACGCAGAAAGCTGAGGAAGCCCCTAACATTAGGGCTATTAATGTTTCTTCATATGATGAGGATTTGATGTTAGAATAAACGTAACTAAAACAGGTAGCGATTGATAGAGGGTATCAACCTAAAATCATATATAGGATGTACAGTAAATATTGTAACAAACATCAAATTTCTGGGTGTACTAAATTGTAGATAACAAAAAATGGAGTAGAGAAAGAATATGTTTGCCCCATGTATCGCCATGGTCAATAATAATAGGTAATGAATAAGTTTGCCCTATGTTTCATCATGGTCAATAAAACCAGGTAAAGAATATGTTTGCCCTATGCTTCACCTGATCAATAATAATAGGTAATGAATAAGTTTGCCCTATGTTTCACAATGGTCAATAATAATAGGTAATGAATATGTTTACCCTATGTTTCACCATGGTCAATAATAATAGGTAATGAATAAGTTTGCCC
>NW_013765341.1:0-847 GCF_000517525.1 Limulus polyphemus
CTCGTAGTAATCGTATTCATGATAGCGGAACTAGAGTGTGATATATGTGGAATAATAAGTTTGAGTATTTTAAAGTTGTTATAGAAATAATAAAAGAGGGGTAAATACTTCAGTAGCACGTATCACTTGTATTTTAATTTATGGAACAAAATATAAACTTCAGATTTTGAAGAAATTTTAATTGTAGACGTTTTAGGATTATTATAGTACTTCAAATGTCTGTAAATAGTAGGCACTATTTAGAACAAAATTCCAAAGACATTTTGAGACATTGACTTCGTAATTATATAGTGTTCTTACTACATTAGGAAAAGTTATATTCACAGTTTCCAATTATCGAGCTATTATTCAAACACGCGTACATATCTTAATTTACATACCAGTGTAAAAGAGTGACAACAGACTGAGGCTACAATTTTCAGTCAAACCTACTTCAGTTAAATTTGAAACTACATTTATAAAATATGTATGTCATCTAACAGATATGCTTTTCAAGATTTCAGAAAAAGTCACACAAATACGTTACTTGAAAACAAAAACAACTCGGAACACTTCAAACAATTCTATTAATTGACGTGAATCAAGCTGGCTGGGTGTATAGAACGGAACTTTATGATCAACAATAATAAATGTAAGTTTTTGTTTTGATTTTTCAAAAGAGTGTCTCACAAAAATTTTCGCAACATAGAAAAATTACATATATAAAATGATTTTTTAACCGAAACTAGATAATATTTGGTATTTTTTTTTTAGGATTCATGCAATTTTGTTAACTAAATTATACTTTCACTGCGGGAAGGAAACAAGTCAAGAAATATCCCTCATAGGAAAGGGAAAATATTTTCAG
>NW_013765342.1:0-846 GCF_000517525.1 Limulus polyphemus
CAAGAAAGATTAATACATAAACGTTTCAGTAAACATCAGTCTTCAATTGAAGTAAAAACTTCATATTTAGCAAAAAAGTATTTTGAAATTTATCCTTAGAGTTGAACTCTTTGTCATCCATGGATGGATGCAATAATTTTGGTGATTCCCTAATATTCTTCTCAGATGATTTGGTGTGTTAGTAAGTGTTAATCTTAGCCTTTTCCTCTTCCTGTTTGTACACTGTGGGTGAACAGGTGATCATATGAAAGCTGGTGGAAGAATCAGTTTGTCGGGATTTTATGTAAGTATATTTAGGCCGATTTTCTTACAGTAGGTGCCTGTGACTTGTTGGCAATAAATTTTAACAATAAACAAACAGCACACAGTCAACTTGTTTTGAAATAATATATTAAAACAAGTCAAAAATATATATTAGGTCATCAAGAAATTAATGTTGCATTTTTTTGGATGAAAAAGCCCGAACAACTTATATATCAAAACATTTATTAAATGAAATAGTCTTCATTCTTATCGATGATGCTTTTCCATGCTTTTTTTTAAATACCCTGATTAAAGAAATCCCTTGGCTTTGAAGCAAACAACATGTCAATGTCCTCTTTGACACCTTCCAAGTTTGCATACGTTTTCCCATTAAGATGGTGTTGCAGCGAACGAAAAAAATTATAAGCTGATGATGCCATATCTGGAGAATATGGTGGGTGGGGGGAGAGAACTTCCCAACCCAACTCCATAATCTGGTGTTTTATCAAATGTACAACATGTAGATGTGCATTGTCAAGAAGAAGAAGAAGAAGACCTTTCTGATTAATGAGTGAAGGGTGTTTCTGATGAAGGGCTTGATTG
>NW_013765343.1:0-1228 GCF_000517525.1 Limulus polyphemus
ACTGAAATTAGTCTCATCAAGTTGAAAGTACCAATATACTGAATCAACGAAAACTAAACTGAGATTAGTCTCATCAATTTGAAAGTACCAATATACTGATTCAAGGAAAACTAAACTGAGATTAGTCTCATCCAGTTGAAAGTACTGATATACTGAATCAAGGAAAACTAAACTGAGATTAGTCTCATCCAGTTGAAAGTACTGATATACTGATTCAAGGAAAACTAAACTGAGATTAGTCTCTCAAGTTGAAAGTACCGATATACCGAATCAAAGAAAACTAAACTGAGATTAGTCTCCTCAAGTTGAAAGTACCGATATACTGAATCAACGAAAACTAAACTGAGATTAGTCTCATCAAGTTGAAAGTACCAATATACTGAATCAAGGAAAACTAAACTGAGATTAGTCTCAACCAGTTGAAAGTACTGATATACCGAATCAAAGAAAACTAAACTGAGATTAGTCTCATCAATTTGGAAGTACTAATATACTGAATCAACGAAAACTAAACTGAGATTAGTCTCATTTTGCGAAGTTTCAAGTAAGAAAGAATATCCGGTACTTTTATTTTTACCATCTAATAATACTTATTGTGTATTTATTGAGTGTGAAACTGTTAAAAATATTTTTGTGTAACTTGCTGTGTTCTATTTCTATACAAATTTGGTTTCAGGTTTCGACTCACCTTATCTTGCCCAATGATGCTTGTAAGCTATCCAATGGACGTTCAAACATGTTCTATAACCTTGATGAGTTGTAAGTATGCATTGTTTTATACCTACATTAGGAAAATAGCACATATTTTTTCATTAGCACTTCTATTTGTATTACGTTCTCCACCACACTGGACTAATAAGTCTGGTTTAAGAAACTTAGGACTTTAGTTTTGTAAATTTGGGCTTCTGGCACTTTTGACTTTACGGAGTATCATTAGAAATGCTTTTGTATAACATTGTATTAATTCATTGTTTTCTTATGTTTAAAATTTTGGTGTTTGTGACTATTGTGTGATACTTTTATGCTTTTTTTATTTCTATTTATGTGCATTTAACATCAGGTTAGAAAAGCTTTAAAAGTTGTTTATTGTCTTATGTACACCTGGTAGTTGTTGTACCAACGATGCCAGATTAACCTAGTGAAATGTTGTAACCATAGGTATTATAATTTGTATATCCGACAGTATGGTAGTTGTTGTACCAACGATGCCAGATTAACCTAGTGAAAT
>NW_013765344.1:0-845 GCF_000517525.1 Limulus polyphemus
CAACTATAAAGAAAGGACATATGCTCCTAGAACATTTAACAGGCCTCTATAAGAAGAGCACAGTCCATTTGTCATCATCATAGGCTCTTCAGGTTAGGGAACTTTTGGCGAATTATGCAAACGTCTTTTTGAAAAATGATCATGACCTCGGCTGCACAGATCGTGTGGAGCACAAAATAAACACAGGCAATCACCGCCCAATAAAGATTCCTCCAAGAAGAATAGCTCCGGCAAAGCGACAAGAGATGGAGAAGGTCAAGGATGGCCTAATTAAGGAAGGGATAGTCGAGAAATCAGATAGTCCCTGTTCAGCTCCCGTCGTGTTAGTCCAGAAGAAGGATGGGACCCAAAGTTGCTGTTTGCACTTCAGGGCTCTTAACAGTATAACTGAAAAGGATTCATACCCACTGCCAAGAATTGATGATACTCCTGATGCTCTAAGTGGAGCCAGGTGGTTTTCAACTCTGCACTTAAAGTCGGGTTTCCATCAAGTGAAAATGGCTGAAGCAGATAAACCTAAGACTGCATTCAGTTATGGTCAAGGTTTCTGGTAATACTGTGTGACGCCATTCGGGCTTAGTAATGCTCCAGTAACATTTGAGAGGCTGATGGAAAGAGTACTGGAAGGCCTACAATGGAGGATAGCCCTAGTGTACCTGGATGATGTCATTGTGTTTTCAGCAACATTTGATGATGAAATATCCCGGCTAGAGGAAGTATTCAAGCGTTTGAAATCAGTAAACCTCAAACTCCATCCCCAGAAATGTCACTTGTTCCAGAAAGAGGTACTTTACATTGTAATTGAGCATGGTGTGCGAATTGATCATGGCAAGGTGAAAGCAGTG
>NW_013765345.1:0-848 GCF_000517525.1 Limulus polyphemus
CTCTGTACATGTGGGGGATAAGTTAGCTAATTGGATAGAAGAGTGGCTGGATGGAAGAAAGCAGAGGGTTGTTTTAAAGGGAGTTCAGTCAAACTGTATGAACGTCACAAGTGAGGTACCTCAAGGCTCAGTCTTAGGACCTTTGCTCTTTTTGATTTATATCACTGACATAGATGAATGAATAAAGTACTTAAATTTGCAGATGATATTGTTGCGTCAGCGAGGTCACATGACTAGTATCACGCCACGTTTTCTAGAAATATCCTGTTCCTTCGTGAATGCCCTAGCATTTACTAGACTAGGGGTAGTCTGGCATATATAAGATGGTCACAACGTGACGGGAACAGTGTAGTATTGAGTAATTGAAAGGCAGTCAGAGAACATATTGTTGGCCATGTGAGATATAGCATTTGTTATAGTGCGACTGTTGAAATTAAGTGTATCGTAAAGTTGTATTCGGAAAAAATAAACCAGTTTTATTAAGAAAGGACTTGTGTCACTAAAGTTTCGTCGGAACGAAGTTACGGAAAATTAACTAACAGACAGAGACGTAACAATATTAAGGTCTTGGGTGTTGCTAGCTGTGAAAAGGATGCTGCTGATTTACAAAAGGATTTAGATCATTTAGTGAGTTGGGCACATAAATAGTAGATGGGTTGAAATTATAATAAATGCAAGATAATGCATGTGGGTTATCATAATTTGAATTATATGTATAATTTGGATGGGAATAACCTTAATAGTGTTATGAAGGAAGAGGATCTTGGTGTAATAGTCGATCAGTCTCTAATAGTCACTGGTTAGGCCAAATTTGGAATATTGTGTTCAGTCTTGGACTCCTTACCTTA
>NW_013765346.1:0-1190 GCF_000517525.1 Limulus polyphemus
GTTGTCATTCTATTATCAGTTAATATTGTAATATCAGTGCTATTGTCATTCTTTCTTGAGTTATTATTATAATATCAGTATACTTTTCATTCTTTCTTCACATATTATTGTAATATCAGTGCTATTGTCATTCTTTCTTGAGTTATTATTATAATATCAGTATACTTTTCATTCTTTCTTCACATATTATTGTAATATCAGTGCTATTGTCATTCTCTTATCAGTTCTCATTGTTATATCACTGATATTGTCATTCTTTCCTCAGTTATTATTGTATTATCACTGCTATTGCCATTCTTTTCTCATTTATTCTGGTAATACCAGTACCATTTTCATTCTTTTTTCACTTATTATTGTAATATCAGTGCTATTGTCATTCTTTTATCAGTTCTCATTGTTATATCACTGTTATTGTCATTCTTTCATCACTTCTTATTGTAATACCAGTGCTATTGCCTTTCTTTTCACAGTTCTTATAGTAATATCAGTGTCATTTTCATTTCTTCCTCACTTATTATTGTAATATCAATGCTATTGTCACTCTTTCCTCAGTTATTATTCTAAAATCAGTTCTATTGTCATTCTTTCTTCAGTTAATATTGTAATATCAGTGCTATTGTCATTCTTTCCTCAGTTCTTCTTGTAATGTCAATGCTATTGTCTTTTTTTACTCAGGAATTATTGTAATGTCAGTGTTTTTGTGTTTCTTTCTTCACTTATTATAATAATATCAATGCTATTGCCAATTCTTCTCAGTTACTAATTTAATAACAGTGGTATTGTAATTTTTTATCAGTTCTTATTTTAATTTCAGTGCTATATCCATTCTCTTCTCAATTATTATTGCAATATCAGTGCTTTTTTCTTCATTCCTCCCTTATTATTGTAACATTTGTGGTATTGTCATTCTTTTATCAGTTCTTATTTTAATATCAATAATATTGTGGTTCTTTCCTCACTTATTATTGTATTATCAATGCTATTGTCATTCTTTCCTCAGTTATTTTTTAATATCAGTGCTGTTGTCATTCTTTCATCAGTTAATATTGTAATATCAGTGCTATTGTCATTCTTTCTTGAGTTATTATTATAATATCAGTATACTTTTCATTCTTTCTTCACTTATTATTGTAATATCAGTGCTATTGTCATTCTCTTATCAGTTCTCATTGTTATATCACTGATATTGT
>NW_013765347.1:0-847 GCF_000517525.1 Limulus polyphemus
AAGCTGCAACTGTTGCAGGTTTTCTTGCCACTGCTGAAATCTTTCTTCTTGTTTCTTTTCTCGTTCTTCTTGTTTCTTTTCTTTTTTCTCCAACAACTGCTGTAATTTCTCTTGTTTATTTTGCTGTTCGAGCTGCCATTGTTGTAGGTTTTCTTGCACCTGCTGTTGTCTCTCTTCTTGTTTCTTTTCCTTTTCCTCTAACAACTGTTGTAATTTCTCTTCTCGTTCTTCTTGTTTATTTTCTCGTTCTTCTTGTTTCTTTTCTTTTTCCTCTAACAACTGCCGTAATTTCTCTTCTTGTTTAATTACTCGTTCTTCTTGTTTCTTTTCTTTTTCCTCTAACAACTGTTGTAATTTCTCTTCTCGTTCTTCTTGTTTCTTTTCTTGTTTTTGTATTGCTGCCATCAAATTTGCTAAGCTGTTGTTTGATCTTCCGCCTCTAGTTTCCATTTTTCTTCTTTTTCTTTCTATCCCACTCTCTGACACCAATTTGTTACATCTCCGTTTGTTAATTGATTTTTCCGTAACTTCGTTCCGACGAAATTTTAGCGACACAAGTCTTTACTTAATAAAACTGGTTTATTCTTTCCGAATATAACTTTACCGATACACTCAACTTCAACAATCGTGCTAAACAAACGCTATAACAACGAACGTCAATAATACTACTGACTGCAGTTCAATTACTCACTATCTACACAGACATTACCTTCCTCTCGCATCACGTTGTCTCCTCTTATATATACCAAACTACCCTATATCTAGCAAATACTAGAGCATTCGCCAAGACACGGGATAGTTCTAGAAACGTGGCGTCACTGTAGTCATGTGATCTCGATGACGCAAC
>NW_013765348.1:0-847 GCF_000517525.1 Limulus polyphemus
CTCAGCCAGATAACTTCGCATTTCCGCGCAAAGAAAGTTGTTCAGCTACAGAAACATATTAGGTCGTCAAGAAATTAATGTGGCTTTTTTAGATGAAAAAACCCGAAAAACTTATATATCAAAACAAAACATTTATTAAGTGAAATAGTCTCCATTCTTATCGATGATGCTTTTTCCATCTTACAATCAGGTTGTTAACACCGTGATTAAAGAAATCATTTGGCTTTGAACCAAAAAACATGTCCATGTCCTCCTTAACACCTTCGGTAGTTACATACGTTTTCCCATTAAGATGGCGTTGCAGCGAACGAAAGAGATGGTAATCTGATGTTGTCATATCTGGAGAATATGGTGGGTGGGGGAGAACTTCCCAACCCAACTCCATATTCTTGTGTTGCGTCAAACGTGCCACATGTGGACGTGCATTGTCGTGGAGAAGAACACCTTTCCAATTGACGAGTGAAGGGCGTTTCTCATGAATGGCTTGATTTAAACATTCCAGTTTCTGACTATAGATCTCTGCATTGACAGTTCGCTGTGGATTGAGGAGTTCAAAATGAATTACTCCTTTGATGTTCCACCAAATGCAAAGCATCACTTTCTGCGGATGGAGTCCGGGTTTTGGGGTTGGAAGTGGTTTTTTTGTCTAGGACTGAGCCATTGTTTTTGGCATTTGATATTCGCATAGAGAATCCATTTTTATCACCGGTGACAATTCTGTCCAAAAATGGATTACTTGCCAGAAGAGACGAAGCAACGTTCACACGTTGGAAACGACGATCATCGGGGAGTTCGTGAGGCACCTAAACACCTTCTTTATGGAGTTTCCCCATATTCCTTAGATGTT
>NW_013765349.1:0-847 GCF_000517525.1 Limulus polyphemus
ATAAAATAACAGATTAAATATAAAATTTTATTTAAAAAAATGTTTGATTATCTAGAAGGATATAGAGATTATACAAATGAAACTTGACAAATTTCAGATAAAGAAAAGTATTATTTTATTTGTAAAATCAAAATTACTGTGTACATCGAATAGTCAGCATTCTGAAAGAAAAAATTCATAAGCAAATCTTTAATAAAAAAATCTTAAAACATAATTCAAAATCCAGATATTTTGTGTATGAATACTTGTAATGTTTACTAATTATGTGCAAAATTTTTGTAAAGACTTGCATACATTTTCAAAAATTATAATACAATTACTCTCATAGACACTTTCCTGGTTATGAGCTGGTTGGAATCCACCCATCCCACAATGGAAGGGTTAAAAAAGATACTAGTTTCAGACCTCTGGTAGCACTACTGATAATCTTATATTACTTTCATTGTTTTTCTTTACTTATAAATGCATGACTACTTGTAACTTTAATAATATAATTGATTAGAAAGCCCACAGAATCATTATGAGTAGCTCAGTTAGGTTACAATCCAACAATTTCAAAATTATATCTTTATTTCTAGTAATGCAAATAAAACAGATAAAGGCAAACTTTTCAAATTTGTGTAATTTAAATAGTAATAATCATATTTAGAAAACAATTATAAATTTGACACCTAAATTCATGTTTTAGCATTTGCAAACAGAATGTTTATTTTCAGTTTTTTAAGCCATCACTTACACATCATTGCACTTGCATTTTTGCTTACTCTAGATGTCAACAATATAAAAACATCTTTCTTGCAAGTATTATAACTTTCAAATGATAAAAAATCCATTTTATAACAAGTAT
>NW_013765350.1:0-845 GCF_000517525.1 Limulus polyphemus
CTAGTTTGGAACTCCTTTGATATCTTATTGAGGGTTTACGATAAGTGAGTTAATTACGAGTTGATGTAGGTACGATCCGCTTTGTCCTTGGCCACACACACTAGGTTTTCCACGGTTGAAGTTAGGTAATGTTTTCGTAAAAATATTAATGTCTGATGAGAATCCACTGAAGTTAGACGATTTGTAATGTTTGAAATTGACAAATATTCCTGGTCAAATATCTTAAGTTTTCCGATTGGTAATCGTTATAAAAATCACAGTTATAGCTTTCGAAGTTTATAGCGAACTAATAATAGATACACTTTTCGGCGCGTCGCATTGGTTATATTTATAGCCGTGGGAAAGTTTTCTAGACAATTCAGTGTTACATAACAATACTGATTAAAGCGTTTATGTACACACATATACTTTTGATTCTTACTCTCGAGAATCTTCTACTACTTTGGAGAATAGGCGGGAGTTTCGCAATACATATCTAAAACAATAAGCTATACATGTTTTTAAATATAAACTTAATCTAAACATCGTTGATATTAAAATAAATACATAACAAATTCGTTACAATACATATATACTAATATTTCCAGAAGTAGATTTGCTTTGCTGATATGAATATTTTTGAACGGTATTAATTTTCCCGTAACTAGAACTCAGAGTAATGATTTCAAATAGTGTTTGTTATTTTCACTTGTTAGATATAAAGATTGCGTTACTTAGATTTATTATTTACCCTTTGGAGGGCACTATGGTAGGTCTCTAGATTTTGCAACTGGCAAGCCAGACTTGAATTCATACAATACTACAAAGTATTTGCTGCACTCTAAGCTGTGGATGCAAATTAATAG
>NW_013765351.1:0-1093 GCF_000517525.1 Limulus polyphemus
ATAAGATACTTTTAGCGGTTTAATATAACATGTATGTCATAAAAACAAACATTAATAATTTTACATTTTCCGAATCCCTGAAAGAGAGCTTAAGACAAAATCTTTTTGAGACACTTAAAACAATTATTACCTAAAATTCAAAATCTTCTTTTTTTGTTCTCTTAAGTTATTTTATCCTACAACCTGTAAAAGATTACAGCAGATGTTACTGTTTTACGGTCCTGCATAGTAATACATGTAATTTCATCTGGTTGTTATAACACCGATGTTACAACTATTTTTTTTCTTCTTTACAACGTCTTTTTCTTCTTATGGCCCGGCATCGCCAGGTGGTTAGGGCTCGAATCCCCGTCCCACCAAATATGCTCGCCCTTTGAGCCGTGGAGGCGTTATTATGTGACGTTCAATCCCACTATTCGTTGGTAAAAGAGTAGCCCAAGTGTTGGCTATGAGTGGTGTTGACTAGCTGCCTTGCCTCTAGCCTAACACTGCTACATTAGGGACGGCTAGTGCAGATAGCCCTCTTGTAGCTTTGCGCGAAATTCAAAACAAAACAAACCTTTTTCTTATAAAATAAATGATGATTTTAGTGAAATATATTTTTAACTTATATTTTATGATGTGAAAAACTTAAAGCAAAGCAAACCAACACCTGAGGGTTTTGAACACATTAAATTGTTGCGCTTAATGTTAGTCGCCCTGTGCTTTGGATATCGGGAAAATGATAACCGTTTTTTATGTTTCACATTGACATTTTTCCATTATTATGTACATTTAAACAATGAGCTAGTTTTTTTATATATTCGGTTATCGATCTTAAGCCTTCATAATTTTTATCTTCCAATTTCCATTACAGCCTTTATGATTTTTATCTTCTAATTTCCATTACAGCCTTTATGATTTTTATCTTCCAATTTCCATTACAGCCTTTATGATTTTTATCTTCTAATTTCCATTACAGCCTTTATGATTTTTATCTTCTAATTTCCATTACAGCCTTTATGATTTTTATCTTCTAATTTCCATTACAGCCTTTATGATTTTACCTTCTAATTTCCATTACAGCCTTTATGATTTTTATCTTCTAATTTCC
>NW_013765352.1:0-850 GCF_000517525.1 Limulus polyphemus
GAAGTACACGTACAGTTGTATCATATTTAGATGACAAAAATAAAAACGTAAATTTTTATTCTTGTACGGTTCTTTTATATATGTGTTAAAACTCAGTGTACAAGTGACAACAATAAAGCCCATATGTTATTTGGGAGACAGACTAAACACATTCGTGTCAATAATACCAGGAAAGCTATGACATTCTCACAGTTGGGGTGCTTATACATTGAAGGGGTTAAGTTTCAAATTTCAACATAAATATTGCCTATAATGAGAGGAATGTGACCAGACTAATATTTTAAGTGCTATGAATTGACTTTCTTTGTAATTTATGGTGTCTGTATCGTTTGGTTGAACGAGAGTGACCCCAACAGGGGTGAGATGGTTACAGACAACGAACAAAGGTCACGCTGCTGACCCAACGGTTTATGCGGCACAATAAACAAAAATACGGCTGCAATGAAACAAAAATAAACTTGAAATAAAAATATATCTATGAAAGAAAATTTAAATGTTTTTAATGTACGTATATAAACATGAAATCTTAGTTAAAAAGAAAAATTCTCATTTATTGTTTAGGTTTATTTACAAATAATATTTTTAGGTCTTGTATATTACTTGAAACCATAAGGAGAGTATGCGATTATTAAAAAATTAAAAATAGTCAAAATTTGCACTTTATGGACGATACAAATTTTTTGGGATTGTGAAATAATGTACTAAAACATAAAAAGTAATCAGTTCAAATCTGGAACAAATATAAATATGGTAATCATTTCTTATAAATACCATTTCCTAACGTAATTTTCCAAGATATTATAGATCATAATGCAAAAAAACTACACTTATCAGAAGTAACAGGCTTTAT
>NW_013765353.1:0-846 GCF_000517525.1 Limulus polyphemus
GAGGAAATGTCCGGCTAGAGGAAGTATTCAAGCATTTGAAAGCTGCAAACCTCAAACTCCATCCCAAGAAATGCCACTTGTTCCAGAAAGAGGTGCTTTACTTAGGTCACATTGTAAGTGAGCATGGTGTACAAACTGATTTTGACAAGGTGAAACCAGTGCGTGATTGACCAACATCTGATAATGTAGGAGAGTTAAGAAGTTTCTTGGGACTCTGTACCTATTACTGGAAGTTTGTGAAGGACTTTGCAACTATAGCTGCTTCACTACATGATTTGACAAAAAAAAGACCAGAAGTTTGAATGGACAGTTTCTTGTCAGCATGCTTTCAAGACATTGAAAGAAAAATTGGCCTCAGCTCCACTTTTAAAGCTTCCAGATCCCTCACTGCCGTACATACTGGATTGTGATGCTAGTAATGTCGGAATTGGAGGAGTTTTGTCTCAGAAAGTGGGCGAAAACGAACATGTGGTGGCCTACTTCACTAGGGTTTTGAGTAGACCAGAGAGGAACTACTGTTTAACATGGAGGGAATTCCTTGCTATAGTAAAGAGTCTGACATATTGCCATCCTTACCTTTATGGGGCTAGGTTTACCATCAGGACAGACCATGCTGCGTTACGCTGGTTTAGATCATTAAAGAACCCAGAGGGACAACTAGCACGTTGGATCGGAAAAATAGACCAGTATAATCATGATATTGAATATAGAGAAGGAAAATCCCATGGTAATGCTGATGGACTGAGTCAAAGACCCTGCAAAAATGACTGCAGACATTGCTGCAAAAGAGAGGTTGAGCTAACTAACCATGTGCCATCAAGCTGAAGTCAAAGTGACTGAAGGAGG
>NW_013765354.1:0-847 GCF_000517525.1 Limulus polyphemus
GGAATCAGCAGACGTTTTCAAGTTTGAACACACTTGATGATGAATATCATCCATCCTTTCAGATAACACTTTTACGAACTCTGACACATTTTAAGGCAACTCTTCGTAAGGTGGGTGTCCTGTTATCAGAACCACTGGCAACCGAAGTTCCAGACCAAACATCAGCTTTGTTGGAGTGTATCCAGTGGTTTCATGCTCTGCTGTTCTATAGGCCACCAAAAGTGGAGGGACAAAGACACCTCAGTCATCTTGGTGGCAATTACAAAACTTTGTCAATTCTTGTCCCAGTGTCCAATTGTAATTTTTCACCATCCCATCCGACTGTGGGTGAAGTGGCGTTGTCCTGGTCTTTCGTATGCCAAACCACTTGCAGCATTCATGGAACACAGCTAATTTAAAGTTACGGCCTTGAAATGAATGCAGTTCGTATGACATATCAAACCTGAAGAAGAAACTATTAATAGCTGAAGCTATAGTTGTAGCTTCCTGATTTGGTATTGCATATGCCTCCGGCCACTTGGTGAAATAATCCATCACCACACAAATGTACCTGTTTCCAGCACGAGTTTGGGGCAGAGGACCAGCAATGTTAACAGCTACTCTTTCCATTGGTGTGCCAACTTGATATAAGTTCATTAGAGCACGTCCCTTATGCTTCGGTCCCCTTTTAGCACAACATGTACTGCATGTCCTGCACCATTCTTCCACATCTTGCCTCATACCTATCCAGTAAAATATCTGTCGTAGGTGACTCAATATATTCTTCATTCCGAAATGTCCTCCTGTTAAAGTATCATGGGATTGATGCAGCACAACTTACCGTAACCTTCTCGGTATAACTGTTTGC
>NW_013765355.1:0-999 GCF_000517525.1 Limulus polyphemus
TATGTTTCATATTTTATTAAAAACCTTTTCAGATGAAATACTGAGTAGACTTATCGTACATTCATAACGAATAAGTATTGAGTATTAAGCAGGCTTCTTATATTGAATATACTGATTAGTGTAATCTTGAATATCTCTTAATAAGATACCATTTTGTGAGTTGGAAATATGGGATATAACTTTTAATAATGAAAAATTACCGACCCGATAAACTCTTATTCTAAGTTAAAACAATATATCAAACTTGATATCAACAAAATATGTGTATTGATATCAAATATATATATATATATATACCAATATATTCTGTAACAAAATTAGTTGCAATATATATCATTATCATTATAAAAAAATATTTCAAACGATCATGAAACGTGCAATTAGCAGATAAAAATGGACATTGTTTAATGCTGGGTTGTAACGTCAAATGTCATTATACATTTAGCTATTTCATCGTTTCTCAGACTTCTTTAACACTGATTGTTGAACATTCCAGTATATTAGAATAACGATGTTAACCGAATTATTATTATGTTTATATCTGACAAACTCAGAACATTTATGCGTGTGCAATTATAGTAAAACCAACAGTTACTTACGCTGCATATATTTTTGTTTCAACATTAAACTTTGCAATTGAAATTAACTTTAAAAAAAAAGCTAAACAGATAGATTGATGTATGTTTTAAAAAGTTTTAAATTTTGTGCGAAGCTCTATCTATCTACCAGTTTGAGAACAACCCCAAGATTACATTAGCAATAGAAAACGTCATCCATAGGCGGAAGAACCTGGTCTCTCTTTTCAAAATGGATACTAAGCTCAGCCCAGTGGAGCTTAGGTTCCCTTAATTGAGAAACCTATATCCCTAATAATGAAAGTGTCATTTCTCACGCAGTTGGCTGTTGCTGTGACAGCACTCATGTTAGGAAACAGCTTACATATAACATTACTGCATTACAAACGAATATTTATCCAGAACTGTAATGTTACAGAAAAAA
>NW_013765356.1:0-1663 GCF_000517525.1 Limulus polyphemus
GACTTCTGGGTTTCTACTTCAGTATGGAAGTGAACTATCGAGCTAATCCATGTTTAACTAAAGAATATACCCATCAGACTTCTGGGTTTCTACTTCAGTATGGAAGTGAACTATCGAGTTAATCCATGTTTAACTAAAGAATATACCCATCAGACTTCTGGGTTTCTACCTCAGTATGGAAGTGAACTATCGAGCTAATCCATGTTTAACTAAGTAAGATGTTTTATCTTCCCCACGTAAAACTTCTGGACAATTTTGCTGTCGGGGAACAAACTCTTGAAACGTTCTGTGATCCTTTTGTCAGAATGAAATAAACCACGACAGTCAGTAGTTCTTAAAGTTCATAAAACATCACTAAAAAATACAAATGACTTAATGCTGGAAGTTGAGTTAGTGGCAGTCACAGTGGTAGTTTTGTTTTTCAAGATGGTGCAGATAATAGTATTGTTTCTTGATATTACATTCAATGTCTTCAAGTTTTTTGCTCGTCATATGACTGTGTGATACTGCTTCTCCCACGTTGCTGATGTCAAATGAGCTTGCAATGAAACTATGAGGTGGAAATCAAAATATTGTAAGAAATATTAAAATGAGTGTAAAACTTTAACTACGTAATAAATATAATTAATTTACACCAATTCCATCATTAGTGTGGAGAACTTATACAAAAAATAAAATAATTAACAACTTTACAAGTATAAAAACATCACACAAGCTCTTAAGCAAAACTTGTTGATAGAGACAGAACTTTAAAAAGAATGAATTAAAATTATTAATATATTTAAAGTTTACAGTACAGGCTGGAAGAAACTGTAGAAACACATGTGAAACCAACATCTTAAAGCTTACTGTGAGAGCCAGAATTTTGTTTTCCTTTTAAAATACTTCAGTGTCTGACTAGAGTTAGTCCAGATTAAAGATGAGCCGTAACTGTGTAAATAGGTTACCAACGACGGTAACACATATTATAAGACTTATACTAGTCCACTCATTTCTTAAACACACTTAAGTTACTCAGCATTCAACATCTGAACAAATAAAGAATAATGAATATCAACTGCCCTAACTTCTTTTTTATTAAAACAACCTTACCCTAAGTAAAACCAGTTACCTTTGTAACTTATAATAAGCAAGAAATATATCAAGTTAAAGCTACACTTATTTATTAATTATGTACAAGTAAAACACCAGAAAACTAGTAATAGTTAACACTTTGATTAATTTGTGAGTTACAACACTAATTGATTTAGCTAAATAATCTTGAATTAACTAGAAATGAGAAACAGTTTGATATGTATACACCACCACATTTTAACTAACCTTGATGTCTTCTATGGCAGCTCCAAATAATTCATTCTTCAACAAACAGTTATATGTGATACTATCTTTGACTGACTCCGTGGTAGCGTCTTTAGCTTTTTTCGTCTGTCCAGGGGACTTACTGTTATCCTAGGATATATCAATGAAAAACTTAGCTTTTTTTCTCTGTAACAAGTTTTGTCTAATTCAAGTACTTAACATTATACATGTGTGTATATATGAGGGAAAAAAGGAAGGGGTAGACAGGTAGAGTGAGATACCATCTAGCTTCTGATGTTTTAATTACCATCTAGCTTCTGATGTTTTAATTACCATCTAGCTTCTGATGTTTTAATTACCATCT
>NW_013765357.1:0-846 GCF_000517525.1 Limulus polyphemus
GTGGGGGAGAACTCCCAACCCAACTCCATAATCTTGTGTTGCGTCGAACGTGCCACATGTGAACGTGTATTGTCGTGGAGAAAAAGAACACCTTTCCGATTGACGAGTGAAATGTGTTTCTGATGAAGGATTCGATTTAAACGTTCCAATTGCTTAATATAGATCTCTGCATTGACAGTTCACTATGGATTTAGGAGTTGGAAAATAATTACTCCTTTGATGTCCCAACAAATGCAGAGCATCACTTTTTGCGGATGGGGTCAGGTTTTGGGGTCGAAAGTTGTTTTGTCTTGGACTGAGCCATTGTTTTTGGTGTTTAATATTCACATAAAGAATCTAATTTTCATCACCGGTGACAATTCTATCCAAAAATGACTCACGCGCCAGAAGAGATGAAACAATGTTCACACGTTGGAAATGATAATCATTGGAGAGTTCAGAGAGACATGCAATTTCAGGGCCATTTCACGAGTGTGTTGACTTGGGTTAGACTCAACAAGCGTCTTCAGAGCATCAATATCAATTCCTACATGTCGGCCCCTGCCAACAAAGTTTTTAAGACTAAAGTCACCTAAACGAAATTTGCTGAACTATCTTTGACACTTACGAACGTTCAAAACATTTCCATAAACTTCTTTGATATTCTTGCATTCAAAAAACATTGCATGCCGAATGTGTGTTTCGTTGTGTGACATCACTATAAGGGATTAGAATATACTAAACTTTACATATTATATAGGCTACACTAACGTGACGTTTAGGTTGTTCATTTAACTATTATGCGTGATGTACGTTGTTTTGTTGTTGGTGGTTTTTTTTCGGGGGGTATGAGAGTGTTCCAAAACG
>NW_013765358.1:0-846 GCF_000517525.1 Limulus polyphemus
GTTCAGTTGATTAATAAACAGTGTAATTGCGTATTAAATAGTGCAGTTTGTTATTAAACAGTGTATTTACGTATTAAAGAGTTGAGTTGATTATTAAACAGGGTAATTACGTATTAAAGAGTTCAGTTGATTATTAAACAGTGTAATTACGTATTAAAGAGTTTAGCTGGTTATTAAAGAGTATAATTACGTATTAAAGAGTTTAGCTAGTTATTAAACAGTATAATTACGTATTAAAGAGTTGAGTTGATTATTAAACACTGTAATTATGTATTAAAGAGTTCAGTTGATTATTAGACATTGTATTTGCGTATTAAAGAGTGCAGTTGATTTTTAAATACTGTAATTGCGTATTATAGTGTGCAGTTGATTATTAAACAATGTAATTACGTATTAAAGAGTGCAGTTAATTATTAAACAGTGTAATTACGTATTAAACAGTTCAGTTGATTATTAAACAGGGTAATTACGTATTAAAGAGTTCAGTTGATTATTAAACAGTGTAATTACCTATTAAAGAGTTTAGCTGGTTATTAAACAGTATAATTACGTATTAAAGAGTTTAGATGGTTATTAAACTGTATAATTACGTATTAGAGAGTTCAGTTCATTATTAAACAGTGTAATTACGTATTAAATAGTGCAGTTTGTTATTAAACAGTGTAATTACATATTCAAGAGCGCAGTTCATTATTAAACAGTGTAATTACGTATTAAAGAGTGCAGTTTATTATTAAACAGTGTAATTACATATTCAAGAGCGCAGTTCATTAAACAGTGTAATTACGTATTAAAGAGTGCAGTTTATTATTAAACAGCGTAATTACATAATCAAGAGCATAGTTC
>NW_013765359.1:0-845 GCF_000517525.1 Limulus polyphemus
AAACTATCATGGGATTGACGCAGTACAATTTCCCGTAACATTCTCGGTATAACTGTTTGCCAGGTTTCCCATCTCCAGACAAGAATACCATCTTCAAGCTTCAAATAGTCCCATTGTGCCCAATAGTTCTTTGTCACAGGACTTAAGCTAGCCACCTTCTCCCAAGCAGGGCACAAAACACTTGCTTTTAGAAAATCAATTATTGGCTTCAAATCTTGGTCTTTCTCCTGCTCTGCTTTAATATCTATACTTGGTTCCACTTCACCATCATCAACACCTTCAGCCACTTTGACTTCAGCTTGATGGCACCTGGTTAGTTCAACCTCTCTTTTAACAGTTACAGAAATTTGGCCTTTGTTGTTCCGAAAAGGTCATTTTATCAAAATTAATTACAAACTTCCTCGGTAGTAAGTAGTCCAACCCTAATATGCATTGGTCTTCAGTGTCAGCCAAGTATACTTTGTGTCTGTCCTTCATGCCTATGAGCTCAATAGTTACCCACACTGGTCCCCACAACCTTGCAAAATGTCCTGTCACACCACAGAGCTTCTGTATGGCTTCTGGTACTTCTTTGTGATCCAGCATCTTGATACTCACAAGGGTTTGCTGAGATGCAGAATCTATGACAAAGTTGCACCTTTGGCCATCCAGTTTTACTGTCACGTAGACACTATGTGTGCTTGGCATTTTACACCTAGCTGTTGGGACTTTCACGATGGGGATTGGTAGGCATATCTCAACACCAACCACTACTGGTTTCCCCGAGGCCGACTTGTTGGTAATATTCTTCTTACACTGGCTCCTCATATGTCCTTGATCGCCACAGTTCCAACAACCTTTCTGGG
>NW_013765360.1:0-1595 GCF_000517525.1 Limulus polyphemus
GCACCACTTTTGGCTTACCTCGCCGACCACATTTTACCCGGAAAGTCACGTCTGAGAGACGATCCACTATGTCATATGGGCCTTCCCATGGAGAAGACAACTTAGGAGACTTCCCTTCGATCTTCCTGGGATTATACAACCATACCTTGTCCCCTGGTACAAAGCTGACCTCAGTAGATCTCTTATCATAAGTCAACTTCATCGAATCAGCAGACGTTTTCAAGTTTGTACGCACTTGATGGTGAATATCGTCCATCCTTTCCGATAACACTTCCACAAGCTCTGACATATTCGCAGGCAACTCTTCATAAGGTGGGCATCCCTTATGCTTGGGCCCCCTTTTAGCACTACATGTACTGCATGTCCGGCACCATTCTTCCACATCTCGCCTCATACCTATCCAATAAAATCTTTGTCGTAGATGACACAATGTCTTCCTAATTCCGAGATGACCTCCTGTTAAATTATCATGGGATTGACGCAGCACAACTTCCCGTAACTTCCTCGGTATAACTGTTTGCCAAGTCGTCACTTTCCTGTCTGTAGTTTCCCATCTCCGGACAAGAATACCATTTTCAAGCTTCAACTGCTCCCATTGTGCCCAGTAGTGCTTTGTCACGGGGCTTAGACTAGACACCTTCTCCCAAGCAGGGCGCAAAACACTTGCTTTTAGGAAATCAATTATAGGCTTCAAATCTTGGTCTTTCTTCTGTTCTGCCTTGATATCGATACCTGGTTCCACTTCGTCATCATCAACTTTTTCAGTCGGCTTGACTTCAGCCCAATGACACCTAATTTGTCCAACCTCTCTTTTGACAGTTACCGGAACTTGGCTTTTGTTGTTCGCCAAACATCATTTTATCAAAATCAATTACAAACTTTCTCGGTAGTAGATAGTCCAATCCTAATATGCATTCGTCTTCAATGTCAGCCAAGTATACTTTCTGTCTGTCCTTTATGCCCATGAGCTCAATAGTCACCCACACTGGTCCCCACAATCTTGTAGAATGTCCTGTCACACCATCCGTGATTTAACACCTTGATGCTCACAAGGGTTTGCTGAGATACAGAGTCTATGACAAAGTTGCACTTTTGGCCATCTAGCTTTCCTGTCACATAGACACTGTGTGTGCTTAGCATTTTACACCTAGCTCTTAGGACTTTCACGATGGGGGTTGGTGAGTGTCACTCAACACCAACCACTACTGGTCTCCTTGAGGCTGACTTGTTGGTTATGTTCCTCCTACACTGACTTCTCAAATGTCCGTGCTTTCCACAGTTCCAAGTAAAGGCTGCTACCAAGAAAGGCTGTTGGAACTGTGGGGAGCAAGGACATCTGAGGAGCCAATGTAAGAGGAATATTACCAACAAGTCGGCCTCTAGGAGACCAGTAGTGGTTGGTGTTGAGCGACGCCCACCAACCCCCATCATGAAACTCCCAACAGCTAGGTGTAGAATGCCAAACAAACACAGTGTCTATGTGACAGGAAAGCTAGATGGCCAAAGGTGCAACTTTGTCATAGACTCTGCATCTCAGCAAACCCTTGTGAGCATCTTGCTGTATCATCTCCCCTGTGCTGAAGTTTCCAGCATTG
>NW_013765361.1:0-847 GCF_000517525.1 Limulus polyphemus
TAGCTGCTTTAACCATATCATAATTCGTACAATCTTCTAAAGAGAGAGTGCCATAAGCTTCTTGTACTTTACCAGTTAAGACACTTTGTAATAATAATGACCATTTTTCGGTGGGCCATTCCATGGTTTGGGCAACCTTCTCAAAATGTTGGAAAGATTTATCAACTTCGTTTTCATTAAATATTGGAACTTTAACATATTAATTAAGTTCAAAGTTGTCATTTTGCCTTGGTCAATCGGAGTTGAGTCTAATTTCCATTTCTTTCAGTGTAATTTCTCTCTCGGCTTCAAGGCGAGCTTGTTGAAGCTCGAGTTGTTTGAGTTTTAACTGGATCTCTAACTTATCTTTATCACTAAACCCGGATTGGCTAGTGGGTACACTAGTATTCCTCTAATGCATCCTCAGGCAACAAATCATCGTCGACTAATATTTCGATAATACGCTTTTTTAGCTCATTTTTTCTCATTGATCTTTTTAACTTCTAGTTCTAAAACTTTGGCAATTTCGAGCATTTCATTTTTGTTATATCAGTTTGAGGGAGGGTGATTCAAGAAAATCTTGATAATCAGACATGATCAAATCTTGTTGGCACTGATAGATATAAATTTAATTATGATTTTAATTATAATTTAGATCGAATTTTGTCTCTGATTCAGATCTCGGATACGAGCCCCCAATTTATTATGTTAAATATTACAACTTCAAATAGCCTAAAACTAAGTTAATTTGTAATTTAGATTTAGTAGTTAAATATATGCCAATATATCTAAGTCGATATATAGTCAATTTATGATTATATAAGATTGATACACACAGTTTTCGTTTTTAATACGAATATATTTTAAT
>NW_013765362.1:0-847 GCF_000517525.1 Limulus polyphemus
TTAAATCTAGTGTCTTCTTATTGACATTACACAGTATAGTTTCATCTTGTGTCTTCTTATTGACAGTACACAGTATCGTTACATCTTGTGGCTTGTTAGTGATAGTACACAGTATCGTTAAATCTTGTCTTCTTATTTATAGTACATAGTATTTTTAAATCTTGTGTCTTCTTATTGATAGTACACAGTATTTTTAAATCTCGTGTCTTCTTATTGATAGTACACAGTATTGTTAAATCTTGTGTCTTCTTATTGACATTACACAGTATTGTTAAATCTTGTGTCTTCTTATTGATAGTACACAATATCGTTAAATCTTGTGTCTTCTTATTGATAGTACACAGTATCGTTAATTCTGGTGGCCCTTTAGTGAAAGTACACAGTATTGTTCAAACGTTTGTCTTCTTATTGATAATACACAGTATCGTTAAATCTTGTGGCTTGTTATTGATAGTACACAGTAATGTTAAATCTTGTGGCTTGTTATTGATAGTACACAGTATCGTTAAATCTTGTGTCTTCTTATTGACAGTACACAGTATCGTTAAATCTTCTCGCTTGTTAGTGATAGAACACAGTATTTTTAAATCTTGTGTTTTCTTATTGACAGTACATAATATTGTTAAATCATATGTCTTCTTATCGACAGTACACAATATTGTATAATATTTTGTCTTGTAATTGACAGTACACAGTATCGTTAATTCTCGTGGCCCTTTAGTGATAGTACACGGTATTGTTAAATCTTATGTCTTCTTATTGATAGTAAACAGTATTGTTAAATCTTGTGTCTCCTTATTGATAGTACACAGTATTGTTAAATCTTGTGTCTTCTTATTGACAGTAC
>NW_013765363.1:0-2803 GCF_000517525.1 Limulus polyphemus
GGGTTTTGGATACGTTTGGATTTGAATTCCAACGTTCTTTTATTGTTTAGAACGTTTTAAAGGGTTTTAGATACGTTTGGATTTACTTTCCAACGTTCTTTTTTATTTTTAAAATATTTTAAACTGATTTAGATATATTTGGATTGATTTCTAACGTTTATTCAGTATTTAAAATATTTTAAATTGTTTTAGATATGTTTCGATTTGCTTTCCAACGTTCTCTTATAGTTTAGAACATTTTTTTAAGATATTCTAAACAATAAAGAACGTTGGAAATTAAACGAAACGTATCTAAAATACTTTTAAATCCAAACTTATCTAAAACACTTTAAATTATTCTAAATACTGAAATAACGTTCGAAATTAATCCAAACATATCTAAATCACTGTACAATATTCTGAACAATAAAAAGAACGTTGGAAATTAAATCCAAACGTATCTAAAACACTTTAAAATGTTATAAACAATAAGAAGAACATTGGAATATAAATCCAAACATATCTAAACACTTTAAAATATTCTAAACAGTAAAAAAGAACGTTGGAAATTAAATCCAAACTTATCTAAAACACTTTAAAATGTTCTAAACAATAAAAGAACGTTGGAATTTAAATCCAAACGTATCTAAATCACTTTAAAATATTCTAAATACTGAGATAACGTACGAAATTAAATCTAAGCATACCTAAAACACTTTAAAATAATCTAATTACTAATATAACGTTGGAAATTAAACCAAACGTATCTAAAACACTTTAAAATCTTCTGAACAATAAAAAGAACGTAGGAAATTAAATCCAAACGTATCTAAAACACTTTAAGATATTCTAAACAATACAAGAACGTTATAATTCAAATCCAAACGTATCTAAAACACTTTAAAATGTTTTAAGTTCTAAAATAACATTTGGAATTAAACCAAACGTATCCAAAACACAAATCGAAACATATCTAAAACAATTTAAAATATTTTAAATACTGAAATAACGTTCGAAATCCATCCAAACATATCTAAATCACTTTACAATATTCTGAACAATAAAAAGAATGTTGGAAATTAAATCCAAACGTATCTAATACACTTTAAAATGTTATAAACAATAAAAGAACGTTGGAATTTAAATCCAAACATATATAAACACTTTAAAATATTCTAAACAGTAAAAAAGAACGTTGGAAATTAAATCCAAACGTGTCTAAAACACTTTAAAATCTTTTAATACTAAAATAACGTTGGAAATTAAACCATTCGTATCTAAAATACTTTAAAATATTCTAAAGAATAAAAGAACGTACGAAATTAAATCTAAACATACATAAAACACTTTGAAATAATCTAAATATTAAAATAACGTTGGAAAATAAACTAAACCTATCTAAAACACTTTAAAATGTTCTGAACAATAAAAGAACGTTGGAATTCAAATCCAAACGTATCCAAAACACTTTAAGATATTCTAAACAATAAAGAACGTTGGAAATTAAACGAAACGTATCTAAAATACTTTAAAATGTTCTAAACTATAAAAGAACGTTGGAAAGCAAATCGAAACATATCTAAAACAATTTAAAATATTTTAAATACTGAAATAACGTTAGAAATCAATCCAAACATATCTAAATCACTTTAAAATATTTTAAAAATAAAAAAGAACGTTGGAAAGTAAATCCAAACGTACCTAAAACCCTTTAAAACGTTCTAAATAACGAAAAAACGTTGGAATTCAAATCCAAACGTATCTAAATCACTTTAAATTATTCTAAACAATAAAAAAACGTTGGAAATTCTAAGTACGAAAATAACGTGGGAAATTAAGCCAAACGTATCTAAAACACTTTAAAATGTTCTAAACAATAAAAGAACGTTGGAATTCAAATCCAAACGTATCTAAATCACTTTAAAATATTCTAAATACTGAAATAACGTACGAAATTAAATCTAAACATACCTGAAACACTTTAAAATAATCTAAATACTAATATAATGTTGGAAATTAAACCAAACGTATCTAAAACACTTTAAAATGTTCTAAGTACTAAAATAACTTTGAAAATTAAATCCAAATCTATCTAAGACTTTAAAATCGTCTGAACAATAAAAAGAACGTTGGAAATTAAATCCAAACGTATCTAAAACACTTTAAGATATTCTAAACAATACAAGAACGTTATAATTCAAATTCAAACGTATCTAAAACACTTTAAAATGTTTTAAGTTCTAAAAAAACATTTGGAATTAAACCAAACGTTTCCAAAACACTTTAAGATATTCTAAACAATAAAGAACGTTGGAAATTAAACGAAACGTATCTAAAATATTTTAAAATGTTCTAAACTATAAAAGAACGTTGGAAAGCCATTTTAAAGTGTTTTACTTACGTTTGGTTTAATTTCCAACATTATTTTAATATTTAGATTATTTTAAAGTGTTTATGTACGTTTAGATTTAATTTCCAACGTTCTTTTTATTGTTCAGAATATTGTAAAGTGTTTTAGATATGTTTGGATTAATTTCGTATGTTATTTCAGTATTTAGAATATTTTAAAGTGATTTAGATATATTTGTATTTGAATTCCAACGTTCTTTTATTGTTTAGAACATTTTAAAGTGTTTTAGATAAGTTTGGATTTAATTTCCAACGTTCTTTTATTGTTTATAACGTTTTAAAGGGTTTTAGATACGTTTGGATGTACTTTCCAACGTTCTTTTTTATTTTTAAAATATTTTAAAGTGATTTAGATATGTTTGGATTGATTTCTAACGTTATTTCAGTATTTAGAATATTTTAAATTGTTTTAGAT
>NW_013765364.1:0-999 GCF_000517525.1 Limulus polyphemus
CTTCCTAATCCTACAAAAGAAGTAACTGATACATTTGGTGGAAAACGAAGTCTAATAATGAATAATAGAGCAACGGCAAAAAATGTAAACATATTTATTTAATGAATGTTTCGGAATTACACATATTCTATCTTCAGCAAATCTATGAAAATGACAACTGAACAAGTTTTACATCAATTACTAATATAAAAATACAATGAATAGTGTTAGAAAACTAGAGCTACTTGAATAAAGCAAGAGGAAAATAGTTTAAATTTCTATTCAGGCTTGGATTTTCGTTCATAACATGTATACTTTCTTTTATCAACAGTTCGTGACCATCACAATCAGTAATTAGAATTAAAAAGTCTTCTATGGAAATGGGGTGTGATTATGACGTTTCGTTGTGAAACTATATAGCAGAGTTAGGTGGAGATTGAAGTTTAAGTCCAGTTCTATTAGAAACTCCCATGTGTACCAAGGTGCGTATTTCTAAATGGTGAGAATCTTGGAATCGGCATGAAAAATCACATTCATGGGCCATAAATTCATGATTCTCTGGACAAATGATGAAAAGTGGAAACAATGGCGTTTTTTTTTTCATATTATTACTTGCTGTTTTATAACTACCACAACAATATCAATTCAACAATGACACGTCATTCGTTCACTATTGTTTAAGTCAGGTGTTTATTGTACTACCGACTACTGGCTAAAACTCGTTGTATCATAGATTTATGCCAAAAAAAACTGTTGTCTGAAACATCCTCTTGAATAAATAAATCAAAATTTGGTAAGTAATTTTTATGTTTCTTTGTACGCTATGTGCTTAAACTTTCTAACAAGTATTTTAAATAATTTCACTTTGACGTTTGAGCTAGCGAATACATATTATTATCAAAGTGAAAATACTTAAAATACTCGTTAGAAAGTTTAAGCACATAGCGTACAAAGAAACATAAAAATTACTTCCCATTGTCAAACAACAATACGTAATATTTATCATATTTTTTAGTATTA
>NW_013765365.1:0-848 GCF_000517525.1 Limulus polyphemus
TAGGGACTTCCCCGTGGTGGGCAGAGCACAGATAGCCCATTGTGCTTAACTACAAATAAATACAAATCGATGGAATATTTAATTTTTCGTTTGTAAATTTTGTATTGCCAATAATTATTTTTCTTAGTTTGGCGAATTTTCCATTTGGTTTGAAAATTTGTACTGGTATTTCAACCCTCCCGAGGGCACCTCCTTCCTGGTTGTCACCCGGGGCGGTCCGCCCCCCTCGCACCCCCCTTAGTGTGCTACTGGGCATAATACAAATATGCACACTAAAAAACCAACCATGACAGAAAATTTTACTTTAAAAATGATTGCCACTAACTTTCATTTGTTCATCTACCTAACAAGCCTAAAAGCAAGGCAAGAAACTATCGCTAAGATACCAAACCAGAAGCGACCAACCCACCAAATTGTTCATCTTTCTTTTTGTTTCAGTCCAGATAAACTCTATAACTACTTTATCACTACGTTGTGGCTTTTCGCCCGACCGCCGACTTAATTAATAATGGGTGGCACTAGCGCTTATTCGGCCGACAACACACATTCTCGTATAAGAATGTCGTCATAGCGCACTCCCCTTGACTACTCACGATCGCTTTGAGCAAAGTTACTGGTGAGATTATTGTACATAGCTAGCCCAGATAGCTAGATGGAGCCTAGCCAACATGGAATTTGATGACTTCGACCAGCTTTCCGATTACATAAAAAATTTGTCTCAACAAAGTTCATGTGTATACGTAATTAACGATTGTAGGACTGTTGAAACAGCAAACAAGAGAATAGGTCCTGGGCAAAAACTTTATAAGACTAAACTTAAGTATTCATTTGTTAAATTTGCTTGTAAA
>NW_013765366.1:0-846 GCF_000517525.1 Limulus polyphemus
AGTTTATCCTACTTTTCATATTTTACCTTGTGATAAACTTAGCGTCCTGACTGTAACTTTGGTGTAATGAGACAGCTTTATCAATTTATGAAAATCATATATCTAGTGTGTAATACATACACAACCCCAGTGGCTCAGCAGTAAGTCTGAAGGTTAAAAATGGGTTTCGATACTCGTGGTGAGACAAAACAGATAGCCCATTGTATAGCTTTACTCTTAAATGCAAACAAACAAATTAATAAATATTAATAGCTAAATTTATTTGTTTCAGAATTTTTGCTACACATGGGACTATCTGTGATAGCCGCCCCTTATTTGAACTGACAGATATGAGGGAAGGCAGTGTTACGACAGCTGAAGTCACGCGACGCTGGGAGCATGCGCGCTGGATCTTGACTTAGCGGGCAACCTCACGAATGTCCCAGCGTTTGCTAGACGCCCTATTTTTTAGTATATAAGCCGGAGATATACTGAAGAGAGAGAGAGAGAATGGAGTTATTATGTCTCCGTTCGTTAGTTAAATTTTCCGTAAAAATTCTTTCCGAAGAAACTTTACCGCTACAAGTCCTTTCTTAAATAAAACTCGTTTATTCTTTCTGAATACAACTTTGCGATACACTTAATTTCAACAGTCCCGCTATGACAAACGCTATAATTCACAACGAACGTCCCACGTGCTCAACAATATTCTCTCTCCGCAGTTCAATTACACATTACCTCACGTTCAATTCTTACCGGTTTATATATACAAGACTACGACTTATCTAGTAGGTTCTCGACAATTAAGGAAGGGACGTGAACGTTCGAGAAAGACGTGGCGTGATACTAGTCACGTGACCTCCGCTG
>NW_013765367.1:0-1798 GCF_000517525.1 Limulus polyphemus
TTGTCTAAAACTACGTGTACATCAAGTTGTCTAAAACTAATTGTACACCAAGTTGTCTAAAACTACTTGTACACCAAGTTGTCTAAAATTACGTGTACACCAAGCTGGCTAAAACTTCGTGTACATCAAGTTGTCTAAAACTACGTGTACATCAAGTTGTCTAAAACTACTTGTACACCAAGTTGTCTAAAACTACTTGTACACCAAGTTGTCTAAAACTACGTCTACATCAAGTTGTCTAAAACAACTTGTACACCAAGTTGTCTAAAACTACGTGTACACCAAGTTGTCAAAAACTACGTGTACATAAAGTTGTCTAAAACTACGTGTACACCAAGTTGTCTAAAACTACCTGTACACCAAGTTGTCTAAAACTACTTGTACACCAAGTTGTCTAAAACTACGTGTACATTGAAAAATGCAAATTTTTAAATCGTAATCTTAAGTAAACCAATGGGAATAATGCAAATATCCATCGCATTTATCTAATCAAGTAGATGATGGAGTATGGAAGCCAGTTTTCAACATATAGAGCATGGAAGCCAGTTTTCAACAGATATAGCATGGAAGCCAGTTTTCAACATATAGAGCATGGAAGCCAGTTTTCAACATATAGAGCATGGAGGCCAGTTTTCAACAGATAGAACATGGAAGCCACTTTTCAACAGATAGAGCATGGAAGCCAGTTTTCAACAGATAGAGCATGAAAGACAGTTTTGAACATATAGAGCATGGAAGCCAGTTTTCAAACAGATAGAGTATGGAAGCCAGTTTTCAACAGATACTTGGGATCAAATCTAGTAATAATGCCCGTTTCTCCTAGCCTCGGAGTTACAGTTTTACATCTCAGAAGATATTTACTGTTTTTAAACCGTAAATTATCATAGTATCAGTTTCGAAACAATCTATTTTATACTTTATGGAACAGAGATTTTAGATAGAAAACATAAGGTTTTTTTTAAAACAGAAAATCTAAGACCGTTACGTTAAGAAGATTAACAGATTAATCCACGATGTGATTGATTAAAAAACATGTGTAGTCCCTTATGGGGGTTTAAAAAAAGGCTCTTGGAGCTGGAGGCGGATGGAAAAGTAGTTGATAGGTTTGTTGAAAAAAGAACTATTATTAGATAGAAACAAACCCACGTGAGTTTCTCATATTGAATTACAATCACAGCACGAGAAGCACGTGACCTGTATGTCGTGGAACGGGAATAAAAACGATTACTAAATAGTTACACTCTCTCTCTTACCAATCAAAAACATTAGACTAGACTCTGATTGGTAAGAGAAAAACATTAGACTAGACTCTCCCTTACCAATCAAAAACATTAGCTCTTACCAATCAAAAACATTAGACTAGACTCTCTCTTACCAATTAAAAACATTAGACTAGACTCTCTCTTACCAATCAAAAACATTAGACTAGACTCTCTCTTACCAATCAAAAACATTAGACTACTCTCTCTTACCAATCAAAAACATTAGACTACTCTCTCTTACCAATCAAAAACATTAGACTAGACTCTCTCTTACCAATCAACTGATTGGTAAGAGAGAGTATAGTGTAATGTTTTTGATTGGTAAGAGAGAGTCTAGTCTAATGTTTTTGATTGGTAAGAGAGTCTAGTCTAATGTTTTTGATTGGTAAGAGAGTCTAGTCTAATATTTTTGATTGGTAAGAGAGAGTCTAGTCTAATGCATTAGACTAGACTCTGTCTTACCAATACAAAACATTAGACTAGACTCTCTGACCAATTAAAACATTAGACTAGACACTCTCTTACCAATCAAAAAC
>NW_013765368.1:0-847 GCF_000517525.1 Limulus polyphemus
AATTAAAGATGAATGATTTAGAGTAGCAAAACTATAAGGTGAGAGCACGTGCAGATATATAAGTATTGGTTAGGTCAAGCAGACTAGATTAGCAGGTTCTAGCTCAAGTTTTCAAAAGAATCATACGAGTGGACGGTTATTATTCATAATTCATTGCCAACTTTTAAGCATAAATTTGCCAATTTTATGAAATTCTTCTAATTAAAGAGCATTTAGCATCACGTGTTATTAGCTTAACAATTAACCTAAATAATTATGCTTGATACGGCTGTATCGAGTGCATACGGGTGATGAGAAGAAACTGTTAATCTATATTCCATGGCGTTACTATAAAGAAGGTTATTAACACTGTTTTAGAGAAGAAAACTACCACCACATATTTTGAAGAATCTGGTTGGTCCTGTAAAGTACCATTCGGTTCTGAATAATAGGTGTAATGAATTTATTGTTGCGTATTTATTTATAATATGTACGTTGTTTAGGTTAAATTTGTATTTAAAAATATGCGTAACTTATAGTGTCAAATATGTATTGCGTGTAACAAATTTGTTATATATATCTATATATTTTAATGATAACGTTTGTTGGGATTGAGTTTATATGTAAAAACGTGCCTAACTTACAGTGCTAGTTAAGAATGGCGAAACTCCCGCCAATTCTCCAAGTTTGTAGAATATTCGTGAACGCAAGAATCGACAATATATCCACTTCCGTAACCGGTTAAATATAATTCAGTATTGTTGTCCGATTATTCGAGAAAACATTTCTCGCGTATATAAAAAGACCAAGGCCAAAGAAGAAAGCATATATATATATAAGTCTTCTAGGAACCTGTTATAACCTGTAC
>NW_013765369.1:0-611 GCF_000517525.1 Limulus polyphemus
CGCACCACGCATGTAATAACTCGACACAACTACCACTATTAACCAAAATTATTATTATTTTTTTTGATAAAAGAGTTAGCACAAAGGATCACATATAAAGTGTAATAGACTTAAAATAAGACCGAAAACTCGAGCGATTTCGAATAGTTGACTATTCTTCTTCAGGGTGTTATTTTAAACCAAAATTATTGTCGTCCACATGCAGTAAGTTATCTTTGTGTGTATGAAACTTGCTTATTAGGTAGCATGCATCATTACCTCGGAAGTACTACAGGTAATGGATCTTAACAGTGTATGTGTCGGGGTGGAAACTGGATGTTGTGCCACATAACTGGAAATAAGTCATAATCAGCCATGTTGGATTTGTTCTATGCTGTTCGTATTGGTATGTTGTTATGATGATAGCTGTGATGCGAAATTTGAGAGGGGTGAAGTTTTACTTATGATCCCCAGTGGTTTGTTATTCATAACCAGTGTGATAACTTTTATATCTATATAATTTATTTCTTTTGGAGCACTACCTTTCCACAACTTTCTGCATACGGTGAATGTCAGTTTAATTGTGATATGCTGTGGGATTGTGTATCGACTTCTAGTTTTAATTTTGTATC
>NW_013765370.1:0-1983 GCF_000517525.1 Limulus polyphemus
CAGTAAACCATTTCACTCGAAGCTCTAAAATTATAAATAAAGGAGATAAGCATAAAATACTCGCGCTTCGCTTAGAGGTTGACAGCCCCCCATCCCTCTCATTAGGCTTCTCCATTATCCCAAATTACTTTTATAGCTACCACATGAGGGTGGCTTATCCGAAAACAAACACTCTTAGTACATCCACCCATGGTACCTGAGCATGTATACCATATTTGATCCCACTAACTTGGTATGAATAGTGTTTCAAACATTGCACTCTCTGGGGCCAAGAACACAAAATCTAATACCAGATTTGGGTCCAACGACCTCAAAAATCCACTCGTTAATCTCCATCATATGAGGGTGACCTTCCGGGCACGTTTTAATCCCCTTAGTAAAAGGCTATTCCCTATAGGTAAGAAAAACACCAATCCGCTGCAGAGTTTGGTCTTGTTAGATCCTGAATTGCGAGAAAGGTTCGCGAATAAATAAGCACATAGCTTGAACAGACCAATAAGTATGTACCAGTAGACAATATTCAACCTTATCAGTTCGAACCATTTGTGTTTATTCAGGAGGTTCCCTGACGTTTTCCGCAGTGTATAATCAACAAGCATTTCATCTGATTAAACAACACACACACAAAGGTTTTAGTGACCGCTATCCCACGAGTTATTTAAACTAATGATGAAGAAAAGTTCAGTTTGTAATAATTTATTTCTCAGATATGTCCGAGGACGAATCAGAGATCCCAATCATGATTTGCGAATAGAATTTAGCCTACTAAAGTAATCGTTTTCCATATAAAAACTCGCGCTATATTTTGTGAACTAGCAGAAACACCCGCCCTCCGGAGAGGTATAAAAACTAGTTCCGGCGGAAGGCTACTGGGCCTTTTCTGGAATTGTCCGACAGTTCTATAACAACATACTCATACTTGACATTCAATAATGTTTACCATCCGTGAGAAAAGGGATTTTATTAAAATTTCAATTTAAAAATGAGCTATCATCACAGAGATTTTATTGAAGTATTTCTTTGTAGACGCAGTTAACATTGATAGTGCCTTGCTTTTCAACACGCACGAGATTTTCACTAAAGAAAAACAAATATTTTTTAAAGTTTTTTTGTTATATATTTGAAACCTACTTATTTTTTGTAATTGTTATTGGTTAAATCTGAGACTTTGTGGAAATTTCAATTGTTTTATTTATTGCTCAGTTATAAAAATATTACCCAGTTATGATTGGTGCGGTAGTTTCCGAGTTTTGGACGTATACCATCGCAAGCTTTGTTATAATGAGATTACGGTATATTTTAATTACATATGAAATTAGTTCAATAAAGTGCTCCCATACTACTTACCAGCCTATGCTTTACAAGCAACACTAGATTTTTGCACTATTCATAATTAGAGAAAATAAAAAGTTTTGAAGTGTAGAATTATACGAAATAGTATAAAACATTTATGTGTGTATCGAGGCGATGTGCCAGTTTACATAGCTACGTATTTATTCCATGCCTGGAATCACGATTGTATCCGTATACTACACAATACAGAATTTGAAGGCGTACAAATAAATTATAATCATTACCACAAGTGGAGTGTCATTTAGAATTATAAATAAGACGACGACATTTCGACATTCATAAAGACAAAACCACTTCTGACCCCAAAACCTGGACTCCATCCGCAGAAAAAGGTGCTTTTCATTTGGTGGGGCATCAAAGGAGTAATTCACTTCGAACTCCTCAATCCCCAGTGAACTGTCAATGCAGAGATCTATAGTCAGCAACTGGAACGTTTAAAATCAAGCCCTTCAATCGTCAATCGGAAAGGTGTTCTTCTCCACGACAAGGCACGTTCGAGACAAAACAAGATTATGAATTCAAATTCGATGCTGTTATGTTAAACTTATATTAAAGTTTTTCTTCATTACCCATTCAAGCCGTCTCCAGCCGTTACAAGATTATGAAGTTCGGTTGGAATCCCCCCCACCC
>NW_013765371.1:0-1941 GCF_000517525.1 Limulus polyphemus
ATGAGTATGGGGTTACACATTCAGTAACTAGTGTTACACATAGGTGTTCATTGAGTAGTTGTTCAAAGTAAGGCTAAAAATGAGAATGATGATTATAAATTCGGTAGCTAGAGTTACACCTAGGTGTTCATGGAGTAGTTGTACCAAGTAAAGCTAATAATGAGTATGGTGGTTGTAAATTCGGTAACTAGATTTACACCTAGGTGTTCGTGGAGTTGTTGTACCAAATATGGCTAAAGACGAGTAGGTTGGTTATAAATTCAGTAACTGGAGTTACACCTAGGTGTTCATGGAGCAGTTGTACAAAGTAAGGCTAAAGATGAGTATGGTGGTTATAAATTCGGTAACTAGAGTTACACCTAAGTGTTCATAGAGTATTTGTACCAAGTAAGGCTAAAGATGAGAATGGTGGTTATAAATTATGTAACTAGTGTTACACCTAGGTGTTCATGGAGTAGTTGTACCAAGTAAGGCTAAAGATGAATATGGTGGTTATAAATTCAGAAACTAGAGTTACACCTAAGTGTTCATCTAGTAGTTGTACCAAGTAAGGCTAAAAATGAGAATGGTGGTTAAAAAATATGTAACTAGAGTTACACCTAGGTGTTCATGGAGTAGTTGTACCAAGTAAGGCAAAAGATGAGTATGGTGGTTATAAGTTCGGTAACTAAAGTTAAACCTAAGTGTTCGTGGAGTTGTTGTACCAAATAACGCTAAAAATGAGTATGGTGGTTATAAATTCGGTAACTAGAGTGACACCTAAGTGTTTATGGAGTAGTTGTACAAAGTAAGGCTAAAGATGAGTTTGGTGGTTATAAATTCTCTAACTAGAGTTACACCTGGGAATTTATGGAGTAGTTGTACCAAGTAAGGCTAAAGATGAGTTTGATACAGAATTTATAACCACCTCTTTAGCCTTACTTTGTACAACTACTCCATCAACACCTAGGTCTAACTCTATTCATCTTTAGCCTTACTTGGAACATCGACTCCATGAACACCTAGGTGTAACTCTAGTTACTGAATGTTTAACCCCATACTCATCTTTAGCGTTATTTGGTACAACAACTCTACGAAAACCTAGGCGTTGCTCTAGTTACCGAATTTATAACCACCATACTCATCTTTAGCGTTGTTTGGTACAACTAATCCATGAACACCTAGGTGTTACTCGAGTTACAGAATTTATAACCACCATACACATCTTTAGCCTTACTTGGTACAACTACTCCATAAATACCTAGGTGTAACTCTAGTTACAGAATTTATAATCACCAAACTCATCTTTAGCCTTACTTGGTACAACTACTCCATGAACACATATGTGTAACTCTAGTTACTGAATTTATAACCAACATACTCGTCTTTAGCCTCACTTGGTACAACTACTCAATGAACACTTAGGTGTAACTCAAATTACCGAATTTATAACCACCATATGCATCTTTAGCCTTACTTGGTACAACTAGTCCATGAACACCTAGGTGTAACTCTAGTTACACAATTTATAACTACCATACTCACCGAATTTATAACCACCATAGGTGTAACTCCAGATTCTTTAGCCTTACTTGGTACAGCTACTCTATGAACACTTAGGTGTAACTCTAATTACCGAATTTATAACCACCATACTCATCTTTAGCCTTAATTGGTACAACTACTCCATCAACACCTAATGAATTTGGTGGTTATAAATTCGGTAACTAGAGTGACACCTAAGTGTTCATGGAATAGTTGTACCAAGTAAGACTAAATATGAGTATGGTTGTTATAAATTCGGTAACTAGAGTTACACCTAAGTGTTCATAGAGTAGTTGTACCAAGTAAGGCTAAAGATGAGTATGGTGGTTATAAATTCGGTAACTAGAGTTACACCTAAGTGTTCATAGAGTAGTTGTACCAAGAAAGGCTAAAGATGAGAATGGTGGTTATAAATTA
>NW_013765372.1:0-2131 GCF_000517525.1 Limulus polyphemus
TCATCTACTACATTACCATTCATCCATCACTATATTAAATCATCTACTACATTACTATTCACCCATCACTAAATTAAATCATCTACTACATTACCATTCATCCATCACTGTATTAAATCATCTACTACATTACTATTCATCCATCACTGTATTAAATCATCTACTACATTACCATTCATCCATCACTAATATTAAATCATCTACTACATTAATATTCATCCATCACTATATTAAATCATCTACATTACCATTCATCCATCACTGTATTAAATCATCTACATTACCATTCATCCATCACTGTATTAAATCATCTACTACATTAATATTCATCCATCACTAATATTAAATCATCTACTACATTAATATTCATTCATCACTAATATTAAATCATCTACTACATTAATATTCATATTGTCTTCGAAAATAATTAAGTACAAGGGAAGATATAAATTTCCAATCTGAACGCAATGTTATAATTTATGTAAATGAAAAGTTCGCGTAAAGTTTCCGTTGCATCACACTACATACAAGACGACAAACAATGTCAAACTGTAGTTATGATGCATTCTGTTCCACCGCGACTTTATATTAGATGTTGTTTTCACGTGTCTAGCTGAGTTACAGTTTCAATATAAGATACTCAACCCCCTGTAGTTCCATTAGGCTGATTCATGTGAAAAATTATGGAGTCCTACAGCAAACAGAGAGCAGATTGTCTAATTGGTGTATTTAAGTGTTTTACACTCACAAAAAAAGAAACCTATCATTCTATAGGTATTTGTTGTTAAACAAATGTTCAAACAATTCTATCAAACACTGTCTAATTGTTTAACTTTGTTCTAAGACAAAAGAAACAACCATATAATATAAGTCGTCACAATCAAGATTTCTAAACTAAAGAAATGGGATATTTCGATGGAATAAGTTTCTTGGGCAGACATTTTGGTATGGACAAAAATCAATTGCATAATTTCTAGCTGTTATATACACTGGAATAAAAGTCAAACTGAAATTTCTATTATTAGCTTCTAACATAACGTTTAAAGAAAGATAAAATTTATTACCAATCATTTGATTATAAGTACATAATTAAACATCCTCAAAACCATATACAATCCACACGTGTAACTAAAAATAATAGTTACTACTATGCTGGAAGATGATTTAATATAGTTATGGATGAATATTAATGTAGCAGACGATTTAATATAGTGATGGATGAATATTAATGTAGCAGACGATTTAATATAGTGATGGGGAATGTGGATAAACCTAGGATACCAGAGCCATTTGGTAAAATACCTGAAACAAAGTCGTATCCTAGACCTGCTAGAGAACTGTAGAATTTGTCAACAGGTAAGAATCAACGAACACAACGACCAATGACAAAAGCAACAGCACCTAACAATAACAACAAAGGATCTCCTTCACGAAAATAGGTCATGAAGGTTTAGGTTAACCAAGATAGAACTTCCAGCCATTGTATTGTATTCATGGTAAATATGTTGGTTAAGTCACCAGACACAGCATCCTTAGATTTCAGTGTGATCAAACTGTTGAAACAGACGCTGAGAAACAGTCGTTCTCGTAAACTAAAAGCAAGAAGGGAATAGCAGGGTGATTTAGACATGACAGGCTTATGACGGAGCCTTTTGTAACGGAAAGTACATTGCAGGACTATTGTCAAGAGCAGATAGAATATGACCGGACGTGGCGACCTTGACTGTAACGACATGGTAGGGCTCCAAACTAATTTAATATAACAAACTCAACGTTTCTATATCTGCTTAACGTTTTATATTTCTAAAATTTTGAATAAAATCAAACTTTCTAGACTACTTTTAGTTCGACAATGAAAACAAACCTTCAAAAGTATTTAGAAGCGTGTTGCATAAAAAATATCTAAGACCATAGGCTTTTAACCCTAACAAGAAATAAGCATTAGTAGCGTGTTGCATAAAAAATATCTAAGACCATAGGCTTTTAACCCTAACAAGAAATGAGCTTTAGAAGCGTGTTGCATAAAAAATATCTAAGACCATAGGCTTTTAACCCTAACAAGAAATGAGCATTAGAAGCGTGTTGCATAAAACATATCTAAGACCATAGGCTTTTAACCCTAACAAGAAAT
>NW_013765373.1:0-843 GCF_000517525.1 Limulus polyphemus
AAACCAGAGACATGGGTTGTTTACGTTATTAGCCCTTATGATTACCGCAGAGCCATCGATGGACAGTTAGATAACGGAGATGTTATATAATGAAACAGGAATTAAGTTATTGAGATGCAAGGTTTCCAAGGCCAAAATAATTACGAACTAAGGACGAGGAAGGGGTTCTGGTGATTTCAACCTAAATGACAACTTATATGTACATGGTTTGTTTGTTTGTTATTAAGCACTAAGCTATACAGGGGGCTATCTGCACTCTGCCCACCACGGGTATCGAAACCTAGTTTCTAGCGGTATAAGTCCGCAGACATACCGGTGTGCCACTGGGGGGGGGGGCATATGTACATGGGTTAAATAGCCAAGTCCGAGACCCATAGAGTTCAGGTATAGCTGAATCTAATTTTGACCTGTTGATCAGAAGGAAGGCGGCCCGGCATAGACAGGTGGTTATGACGTCGACTCCCAATCTGAAGGTTGCAGGTTCAAATCCCCATCCCACCAAATATGCTCGCCCTTTCAGCCGTGGGGGCGTTATAATGTGACGGTCAATCCCACTATTCGTTGGTAAAAAAGTAGCCCAAGAGTTGGCGGTGTGTGGTGCTGACTAGATTCCTTCCCTCTAGTCTTTCACTACTAAATTAGGGACGGCTGGCGCAGATAGCCCTCGTGTAGTTTTGCACGAAATTTAAACCAAGCCAGAAGGAAGACCTGCATAAGAAGGGGGTAATATTTGAATGTATATTAAATCGTATTAATAATAATGTCAAAAATAATTTAGTTAATAAATAAAAATAGATCTTAGTGAAATATATCCAAATTTGGTTGTGACTTTGTTGTAAAAAT
>NW_013765374.1:0-846 GCF_000517525.1 Limulus polyphemus
AATTCTTCGGTATTATAGAATTATAGATATGAAAGGAAGAGTAAAGATGACGTCAAAATATACTTTTTTTTAACGCAAAAAGCAAATAATATAAAACGTAAATATTATTTAAATGTGAATGTTCAAGTTTTATTTGTTTTTGCTAAACAACATTAGAAGTTTGCTCTTTACATAATCAAATTTAGACTTTGATACATTGTACACAGGGTTTATTATACTTTGTTAAAATGTTTTGTTTATGGTATTGTTGAGGGGTGATATCACATTTACGGACTGTACCAAACAGGCCTATATTTACCATTATTGTTACATATTAAATAACATAGCCTTCAATGTTCCCCCGTGGTAGCAGAAAATATCATGTAGTAGCGCATTTAGGATCTCAACCAATCCATACTAAACATCCAACACAAGTCAATAGAGGGTCTAAGGAAAACTCGAGATCGGAGTTCGAAAAGTCGTAACATAAAATCGCATAATAGGAAGTGAGGCAATACATGATATAGCTGGTTATTTTAGATATTTAGTTAATTAAACGTTTAACATGAACATAAAACCTACATCAGGAATATAAATGATGAATTGTTGTTATAAAAAGATTTGGCTATGGAAAATGAAAATAGAATTTTGTAGATCTATAATTAAAATATACAATATTACAACATTAGATTGGATCAGTAGTTTTTCTTAATGTTGGTAGAATAATAGGTTCGATTTGAATAAAGTACAATATATATAAGAAAATGGAACATGTGAATCTAAAAGTAACATAGAAGCTGAAACTTTATAGAACTTAACAAAAGTAACAAGACGTCTAAACAACAACCCGGTTATCATATAAAGAAC
>NW_013765375.1:0-561 GCF_000517525.1 Limulus polyphemus
AAGTAAGGCTAAGGATGAATATCGTGGTTATAAATTCGGAAACTATAGTTACACATAGGTGTTTATGGAGTAGTTGTACCAAGTAAGGCTAAAGATAAGTATGGTGTTAATAAATTCCGTAACTATAGTTACACCTAGGTGTTTATGGAGTAGTAGTACAAAGTAAGGCTAATGATGAGTATGATGGTTTTAAATTCTGTAACCAGAGTTACACCTAGGTGTTCATGGAGTAGTTGTACCATGTAAGGCTAAAGATGTGTATGGTGGGGTGGTTATGAATTCGGAAACTATAGTTCCACCTAGGTGTTCGTTGAGATGTTGTATCAAATAACGCTAAAGATGAGTATGGTGGTTATAAATTCTGTAACTAGAGTTACACCTAGGTGTTCGTTGAGATGTTGTACCAAATAACGCTAAAGATGAGTATGGTGGTTATAAATTCTGTAACCAGAGTAAAACCTAGGTGTTCATGGAGTAGTTGTACCATGTAAGGCTAAAGATGAGTATGGTGGTTATAACTTCTGTAACTAAAGTTACACCTAACTATTCATCCAGTAGTTG
>NW_013765376.1:0-844 GCF_000517525.1 Limulus polyphemus
CAAGATTGGAATGTAACGTTATGAAATGGGACAATGTCTGAAAGTCATGTTTATCTTAGTCTCGGCAAGATTGGAATGTAACGTTATGAATACAAGCGATTAGAAACTTAGAATACAAGCGATTAGAAACTTAGAATACAAGCGATCAGAAATTTAGAATACAAGCGATCAGAACACAGTCTTGGCGTCTTGATTCATTATAACCTAGTCTTGGGTTACATCTTTGTGACGTTCTGACTCATTATAACCTAGTCTTGAGCTACATCTTTTTGGATTCTTGACTCATTATAACCTAGTTTAGGGCTATATCTTTGGGATAAACATTCCATTTGGTCATGGATAACTTTTGAAATAATTAGTTCATTGCCAGGTGGTTAGGGCCCCGGCATGGCCAGGTGGTTAGGGCACTCGACTCGCAATCTGCGGGTCGCGAGTTCGAATCCGTCACACTAAATATGCTCACCCTTTCAGCCGTGGGGGCGTTATTATGTGACGGTCAATCCCACTATTCGTTGGTAAAAGAGTAGCCCAAGAGTTGGCGGTGAGTGGTGATGACTAGCTGCCTTCCCTCTTGTCTTACACTGCTAAATTAGGGACGGCTAGCGCAGATAGCCCTCGTGTAGCTTTGCACGAAATTAAAAACAAACAAACAAAACCACATCTCAGTTTTAAAAGGGTTCTGGGAAACTTTCAAAATAAGAGATATTTGTGTTACACCAAAAGAAAAAGAGAGGTTTATTAATTTAATATTTTACAATGACTTAACCCTAAGGTTTGCAGTAAGGTTTATTAATTTAATATTTTACAATGACTTAACCCTAAGGTTTGCAGTAAGGTTTATTAA
>NW_013765377.1:0-844 GCF_000517525.1 Limulus polyphemus
GTCAATATCATAATTACACTGGTCTATCTTTCCAATCCAATGTGCCAGTTCTCTCTCTGGGTTCTTTAATGATCTTAACCAGCGTAATGCAGCATGGCCTGCCCTGATGGTAAACCTGGCACTGTAAAGGTAAGGATGGAAATATGTCAGACTCTTTACTGTAGCAAGGTGTTCCCTCCATGTTACACAGTAGTTCCTTTCTGGTCTGCTCAGGACCCTACTGAAGTAGGCCACCACATGTTCGTTTTCGCCCACTTTCTGAGACAACACTCCTCTAATTCCGATATTACTAGCATCACAATCCAGTATGTATGTGGCAGCGAGGGATTTGGAACTTCAAAAGTGGAGCTGAGGCCAATTTTTCTTTCAATGTCTTGAAAGCATGCTGGCAAGAAACTGTCCATTCGAATTTCTGGCCTTTTTTTTTGTCAAATCATGTAGTGAAGCAGCTATAGTTGCAAAGCCCTTCACAAACTTCTGGTAATAGGTACAGAGTCCCAAGAAACTTCTTAACTCTCCCACGTTGTCTGGTGTTGGCCAATCGTGCACTGCTTTCACCTTGTCAGGATCAGTTTACATACCATGCTCACTTACAGTGTGACCCAAGTAAAGCACCTCTTTCTGGAACAAGTGGCATTTCTTGGGATGGAGTTTGAGGTTTGTTGTTTTCAAATGCTTGGATACTTTTCTAGCTGGGACATTTCCTTATCAAACGTTGTTGTAAACACTATGACATCATCCAGGTACACTAGGGCTATCCTCCGTTGTAGGCCTTCCAGTACTTTTTCATCAGCCTCTCAAATGTTACTGGAGCTATTGTCAAGCCCGTAATGACATTACAAGG
>NW_013765378.1:0-1635 GCF_000517525.1 Limulus polyphemus
AAATAAAAGTATTTTAACACAGAGTTCATGTTTAAATGTACATAAAGATATTAAACTACTAAGACAAAAGATTTCTAGAATAACAGCAAACCATATGTGCAGTTCTTGTGCCATTACTATATTTCAAATAATACTCAGTGTGTTATACTAACTGAATGATTTTTACAGAGGTGTTAGGTATTGAGAACTTGCTAAGTAGTTAGTTCCATCTTGTAGGCTCATGGTGTATGATTTAATGGTTAGAGAGATTTGAATCAACATGTTTTTTTTCTGCAGTGTTCTTTTAAATTTATTGTTAGCAGCAATTTATGAAATGCAATCCCTTTGTTGATTGGCAAGTCTAAATTATGACCAAAGCAAGGAATACAAGTATATTATATAAATGCTCTTTTATTACTTAAAATAAATGGTGATCCATTTTTAAATATTTATTTCAATGTAAAACAAACATTTAAAATCACAAACTTGTTACTTTGTTGTTTCAATATGCAGAATTTAAAAAGTACAAATACAGTGTGTGTGTGTGTCAGTTTGAAGTTCTCATCAACATAAGGTTTTAAACTATATAGACAAATCATTCATGATGATAAAGTTGTTTTAATAGGACAAAGCTGTCACTGTTCAGTTACATAATACTAACATGTTGCCTCATTCATAAATGAATTTCACATTCATTAATATCAAATTTTTAGAACAAAATATCTTCAATGTGATATTGTTGCTAAATAGATTATACTTTCTCACGCTCTGTAATATGTTCATATTGTGAATGCCATATATATATAGTTTTGCAGCAATATCAAATCATCATTTTTAAATACAAGATCAGTAAAAACAATGTCAAATATACTTGTAAAAATAACACCACTGGAAATCATAATTTTTAGTTTTGGCTAACAGCTATGGTTAATGCACAAGAAAAAGCCCACTAAAGAATGAAAATTAGAAACAAAATGTTTCCAGTACATTACTGTACTACTCTGGTTTTTCAATCTAATGTGCATGGAAACCTTGCTGGTAATATGGAGCCAACTTGTCATAAAAAGCAGTTGAAATACAAATCAAGAAACTGAAGCAACAATATTAAAGCATCTGTAGGATTGTTATATGGACTTGTTTACTGATGTCAAAGGAACAACAAGAGATATTGAGGTTAAAACAGCTGATGGCATTAATGAGGGATTTGTAGATATGTTGGAACACTGAATTTGAGCTGCAAGTTCATGGCAGCTGTTACAGCATACAATTCAAATATTTCTAGTTTTTTTTTTTGTAGTAGATCTTGGCTGTAAGAAATAAACAGTAGTAAATATACAAAACATTAGAAAACCAGGTGTAACAGGATGTTTGATCTAGGTGGGTTACGTGGGTGTGTACAAAGTTATAATAATGAAAGAAATACACCAAGAAAATCACATTAAACTTTACTCACTACTAAATAAAAAGTAATAGTTTAAACACAATTCATCTGTACAAGGTTAATAATGATATGCAGGGATACAAATTTACTGTTGAGACATTAGATTCAACACAATATAACCTTATCTGTAGAAGTGTAGTCATTTTGACCAACCATGAAACTACAAATATTATTTATTTTAGTGTAGTATGTGTATCTTCCCAAAATTTCGTGAG
>NW_013765379.1:0-845 GCF_000517525.1 Limulus polyphemus
AATACAACATTTTTAGAGATACACAATGACTTATCTGTGTTCTACCCACCGCAGGCATCGAACACCAATTTTTAGTATTACAAAGAGGGCATATTTATACTGTCAGTAGCATCGCTACAAAACAGCAAAAAAAACTCTTTTTTGTACCAGTACGTCTCTGTTCGTTAGTTAATTTTCCGTATATTCTTTCCGACGAAACTTTAGCGACACAAGTCCTTTCTTAAATAAAACTGGTTTATTCTTTCCGAATACATCTTTACCGATACACTTAATTTCAACAGTCGCTCTATAACAAACTCTGCAACATCTCACGTGCTCGTGCTCGACAATACTCAATTACACACTCTCTGACTGCAGTTCAATTACTCATTACCTACACATTGTCCCGTCACGTTGTGACCATCTTATATATATATATACCAGCCTACCCCGAATCTAGTAATCTCCCGACAATTCACGAAGATTCGAGAAAGAAGTGGCGTGATACTAGTCACGTGACCTCACTGACGCAACATACCTTAGTATACATATTTGGTTACTTCTGTATTTGATTTACTATAATTAAATAACTTTAGTTTTGAGAGTAATAATAATAAAGGTGTGAATTATTTTTTTTTATAATTTAAAAACTTTTGTAGAATTTACAGTAAGCAAAAAATTCATTAATTCATGACGATACTTCACATCGAAGAATTCACTGAAACTGAGGTTGAGCGAAGATTTAGTTTTGTTACAAAATGTTTGACGCCCTACATCACCGAAACGTTTGTCCAATGAATCATAGAGTAGATTTAAATCTCGTTAACATATCCTTCTGAAGGAGGACACTGAAAGATTATGACATC
>NW_013765380.1:0-1156 GCF_000517525.1 Limulus polyphemus
AAAAGTTAATCTATCAATGATATATCTATCAGATAGAAACGTAATGAAAGTTAATCTATCAATGATATATCTATTATATAGAAACGTAATGAAAGTTAATCTATCAATGATATATCTATTATATAGAAACGTAATGAAAGTTAAGCTATTAATGATATGTATATCACATAGAAACGTAATGAAAGTTAATCTATCAATGATATGTATATCACATAGAAACGTAATGAAAGTTAATCTATCAATGATATATTTATCAGATAGAAACGTAATGAAAGTTAATCTATCAATGATATATCTATCACATAGAAACGTAATGAAATTTAATGTATCAATGATATATCTATCACACACAAACGTAGTGAAAGTTACGCTATCAATGATATACCTATCACACACAAACGTAATCAAAGTTAATCTATCAATGATATATCAGATAGAAACGTAATGAACGTTAATCTATCAATGATATATCAGATAGAAACGAAATGAAAGTTAATCTAGCAATGATATATCTATCACATAGAAACGTAATGAAAGTTAATCTAGCAATGATATATCTATCACATAGAAACGTATTGAAAGTTAATCTAGCAATGATATATCTATGACATAGAAACGTAATGAAAGTTAATATATTAATGATATATCTATCACATAGAAACGTAATGAAAGTTAATCTAGCAATGATATATATATCACATAGAAACGTAGTGAAAGTTAATCTATCAATGATATACCTATCACACACAAACGTAATGAAAGTTAATCTATCAATGATATATCTATTACATAGAAACGTAATGAAAGTTAAGCTATTAATGATATGTATATCACATAGAAACGTAATGAAAGTTAATCTATCAATGATATATCTATCAGATAGAAACGTAATGAAAGTTAATCTATCAATGATATATCTATTACATAGAAACGTAATGAAAGTTAATCTATCAATGATATATCTATCACATAAAAACGTAATGAAAGTTAATCTATCAATGATATATTTATCAGATAGAAACGTAATGAAAGTTAATCTATCAATGATATATCTATTACATAGAAACGTAATGAAAGTTAATCTATCAATGATATATCTATCAGATCAAAACGTAATGAAAGTTAATCTATCAATGATATATCTATTACATAGAAA
>NW_013765381.1:0-810 GCF_000517525.1 Limulus polyphemus
CTTGTATTTTAAGTTTGGACTGTCCAAGGCATCTACGAACTGATCCCTCAGCAACAACTTGAGGAGATCGGGTGGTGCAGTTGGGTAGGCCTTGTGTGCCATGCTCTCCAAGTCCTGTGCCAGCTCTTGCAGGCTCTCCCCTTTAGCACGGACTCTCGTCCTGAACCTGGCCCTGTAGACTTCTGACTGGCTTTTGGGTTCCGTGCCTGAGTTCCAGAGCCTCTACCAGAGCTCTATAGTTGTGTCTGTCGGCTGCTGTCAACTGTCCAAGTATTTCCAGTGGTTGTCCCTTGAAGCTCGTTGCCAGATATACAGCTTTCTGCTCCTCTGTCCATCCATTCATCTCTGCCAGTAGCTCAAATTGTGCTCTATATGCTTCCCACGGAGCCTTCCCATCGAATTCCTGTGGTTTTCTTCGTACTGGATCACTCCTAGTACTGGCATTCATATCTGGGACGTGGTTTCTAACGGGACTGAATATGTCTGCATTAGGGTTTAGCTGCAGGGTCTGGAAGGGGCTTGTCATTGTCTGGGGCTGATTAAGTCAGTGGTCAATGTATCCTCCTCGTGTAAAAGACAATAGATCGTCAATTAACGTATCTAATTCGCTTTTAAATTTACTAATTTTTTTCCATTTGTACTTCTTGTTTCCTTTCTTGTTCCAGTTGCCACTGCTGTAGTCTCTCTTCTTGTTTCTTTTCTCGTTCTTCTTGTTTATTTTCTTTCTCCTCTAACAACTGCTGTAATTTCTCTTCTTGTTTATTTCTTTTTCTTCCAACATCTGCTGTAATCTCTCTTGTTTATTTTGCT
>NW_013765382.1:0-844 GCF_000517525.1 Limulus polyphemus
AGACGTAACAATACTTTATTAGCTGACGTATCGGTTCAACACACGTGGAAGACATAGGAGCCCACGGCGGAGACATAGGTCAGATCCATGAGGCCTAAAGGGTTCGACAGTTATAAGCTGACACACAGTAACTTTTTGAAATAATAGCTTGAATTCCAATACATTTCTTTGTAATCGCTTCGATTTAGTATTTAATTGCTAAAAAACGAAAAACAACATTATATTTATATAATTGCGATCTTACCCAAAAGATGGCGCGGAATTTCTAAATACTTGAAATGGGGAGAAAGAGAATTATATGGTTTTTGGTTTGTTTGTTTTTGAATTTCGCGCAAAGCTACACGAGGGCTATCTGTGCTAGCCGTCCCTAATTTAGCAGTGTAAGACTAGAGGGAATGCAGCTAATCATCACCACCCACCGCCAACTCTTGGGCTACTCTTTTACCAACGAATAGTGGGATTGACCGTCACGTTATAACGCCCCACGGCTGAAAGGGCGAGCATGTTTGGTGTGACTGGGATTCGAACCCGCTGACTGCGAGTCGAGCACCGTAACCACCTGGCCATGCTGGGCCCATGGTTTTTGTAATTTGCGATAGGAAAATATTTCTCCCGCTGAGAAATATAGCTTCCCGTCAAATTATATATACGTACAACTCGCTGGATATCAAGGAGACTCTGAACTAGGAAGACGGTTTTAGGCTATTTGTAAGTTAGTGAAATTTCTGTGTATAAAACTTTGTTTGTAATAATTAATCATAATACTTGCTATTGTAAATTATAGTGTTGTATATATATATTGAAACGTATTTATGTCAAAACAAAAACTGTGTGAATCAATTAT
>NW_013765383.1:0-845 GCF_000517525.1 Limulus polyphemus
AAGTGTCAAAATACTATAATTAAATGTATATATTTATTCAAGTTATGTTTTCAAATCTGTTGAAAGTGTTTATAAGATCAGAAGTATTTTAATTTCATTTTTAGAGACAGTTGAAACACTCTTGCACATAAGTTAATCTGTAAATTAACACTGATGTCTTTAAAATTCCCTATTCCGCCACCTTAACGTTAATTTTTCTTGGAACTTTCAGGTGCCAATTATGACTGTAAAGAGAAAAGGGGGCGGGATTGAAATATAGTTTTCAAGTGTATCTCACTTGGGTAACATAAATCAATGTCATTTATATGAATTTCATTTACAGAAAATTAAATTATATATATTTTTGTAAAGTTATACAATAACAAATAACTCAGCTTATAACAAAATATTAGAAAAAAAAACGCTAGTGTAATAGTTTTCTCGTCGTAAGTATATTACGGATTAAATTTAAACAGTTTTGTACCTAAACACAAAGCTACACATTGGGCTCTCTGTGCTCTGCCCACCACGGGTATCGAAACCTGGTTCCTAGCGTTATAAGTCCTATACTGGGGAGCAAAAAGCGAGCATGTTCGATGACGGAGATTCGAACACGCAACCCGAAGATTGCGATCGAGTGCCTTAACCACCAGGCCATGCCAGGCCATTTAATTACGTTGGAGACTGTATTCAACATGTGATTTTCTTCAGTGAAATCCTCTTCCATTTTCCTCAAGTTTGGCGCATATAAGAGTATTGGGAAGGCTTAGCCTCCCCAAAGGGTTGAAGATAAATAGTTCATCTTTCACCGCCCGAGAGGCAACCCCCCCCCCCCGTGAACAAACAGCAACTACGAATAAAATGTT
>NW_013765384.1:0-849 GCF_000517525.1 Limulus polyphemus
CAGTGGCTAGCTTGGATGCATTTGTAATGGCTCTTGTTGCATGGATAGAAAGCCAGAAAAATTGTGATTGTTAAAGGAAATTGTCTACTTTTGCACGTTACTATTCTATGTTCTTTGATGCATTATTTAATTAAATAAAAATTCTTCAATGCACTACTATCATTAGTTTAAAAAAAGAAGGGTTAACTGTCACCGATAGTCGAGAGCAAAAAAAAAGAATACTCGAGTAAGTACTTTATTTCTTGTTGTTTTTTTTATGTTTATTCTTTATTTATTACAAAAATAACTAAAATGTTAAAATAGATATCTGTTTAGGTTAGTTAGTTAGATTATGTAAAATAAACAATAATAATAATAAAAATGTTTCACGAGGCAAGCACATACACAAGCAGTTCAGAATAACTTGTAGGTAATGTAATTCAACAGTTTAACACGAGCTGCACATTCCAAAGTGATTTCAACTTATAATGGCTCGAATAGTAGTTAGACACAGTTCAAAGGGCAATAAAACAATAAAATTTAATTATAAATAGAAATATACTGTTACAAGTTTAAAGCTACTTATGATAAACAATTGTAGTTTTATGCTACATTTGAAGTCATTCTAGAAAGAAAAGGAGGGTAATTTAGATTTATTTAGATTTGGGGGGGGGGATGAGGGCATTCAAACTAATCAACCTTGTACAGGGTTAGAGTAGAGAGAATAACAGATAATATATAAAGTTATACCGAAAACAAACATTTGAAATGTACTTAAGAGGTTTTAGAGATTACACAAATGAAATTTGGGATTTTTGAGATGGAGAAAAGTATTTTTAATCTTAACATGAAAATCACACTGTACAAGGA
>NW_013765385.1:0-845 GCF_000517525.1 Limulus polyphemus
CTACCCACCAACAAATCTTTTACCAACGAATAGTGGGATTGACCGTCACATTATAACGCCCCCACGGCTGAAAGGGCGAGCATGTTCGGTGTGACGGGGATTCGAACCCGCGACCCTCAGATTGCGAGTCGAGCGCCTTAACCACCTGGCAGAGCACAGATAGCCCTTGTGTAGCTTTGTGCATAATTAAAAACAAACAAACAAACTAGTTTTAAAGAAGTAAGTAAAATTTCCCCTACAAAAATACTTCCTTTTTATGCTGTCGTGTTTCCTAGAAGTGCTTGTAATCGTATATAAATAAACCTTATTGCAATGTCAGGTGTCAAAGGAACGCAAATATAAATACTCGACATCCTCTCAATGATGTAACAAATTACTCTCGTCAACAGAGGACAACTTACACGAGACGTATGCCAAACAACTTGCAGCATTCATGGAACACAGCTGATTGGAAGTTTCGACCTTGATCTGAATGCAGTTCATATGGCATACCAAATCTGACGAAGAAATCACTAATAGCCGAAGCTGCAGTTGTAGCTTCCTGACTTGGTATTGCATATGCCTCAGTCCACTTGGTGAAATAATCCATCACAACACAAATGTACTTGTTTCCAGCACGAGTTTGGGGCAGAGGACCAGCAATGTCAACGGCTACTCTTTCCATTGGTGTGCCAACTTGATATAACTTCATTGGTACACGTCCCTTATGCTTGGGTCCCCTTTTAGCACAACATGTACTGCATGTCCTGCACCATTCTTCCACATCATGCCTCATACCTATCCACTAAACTCTCTGTCGTAGGTGACTCAGTGTCTTCTTAATTCCGAGATGTCCTCCTGTTAAA
>NW_013765386.1:0-845 GCF_000517525.1 Limulus polyphemus
CAGTAGCCGTCGACATTGCCGGTCCTCTGCCCCAAACTCGTGCTGGAAACAAGTACATTTGTGTGGTGATGGATTATTTCACCAAGTGGCCTGAGGCATATGCAATACCAAATCAGGAAGCTACAACTGGTATGACAAACGAACTGCATTCAGATCAAGGCCCTAAGTTTGAATCAGCTGAGTTCCAAGAATGCTGCAAGTTGTTTGGCATATGAAAGACCAGGACAATGCCACTTCACCCACAGTCCGATGGAATGGTAAAAAAGTACAATTGGACACTGGGACAGGAATTGGCAAAGTTTTGTAATAGCCGCCACGATGATTGGGATGTCTTACTCCCTCCACTGTTGATGTCCTATAGGACAGCGAGCATGAAGCCACTGAATACATTACAGCGAAGTTAATGTTTGGCCGGGAACTTCGGTTATGAAGAGTTGCCTGAAAATGTGTCAGAATTCGTGAAAGTTTTATCGGAAAGGATGAATAATATTCACCATCAGTGCATTCAAACTTGAAAACGTCTGCTGATTCCATGAAGTTATCTTACAAGAGATCTACTGAAGTTAGTTTTGTACCAGGAGACAAGGTGTGGTTGTATAATCCCAGGAAGACAAAAGGGAAGTCTCCTAAGTTGTCTTCTCCATGGGAAGGCCCATATGACATAGTGGATCGTCTCTCAGACGTGACTTTCTGGATAAAATGTGGTCGGCGAGGTAAGCCAGAGGTGGCGCATGCCAACAGGCTTTGACATTATCATGGTCCAGGACATTTCAATTGGGATGAAGTGAACAACGGAACAAATGACGCTGCTGAAGACGTGTCACCTGAAAAAGCCACCGTCGAAG
>NW_013765387.1:0-845 GCF_000517525.1 Limulus polyphemus
GGCCTGTCTTGGCTGTGTTTTAGCAGACTAGTATTTTGTAAAATACAGTCACATTTCAAGTATTGTACATTATATATGTATATAGATTATTACTATTTAGAAATAAGTTCTTAAATTTATTTTTCTTAAAACATAGAATAATAAATAAAGAAGTAAATCAAACAATTATCTCTTCTAATTACGACCTTTGTCCTCGGTTGCTGCTTGACATAGGTTACTAAACGTTAAAAATTTTGCTCGTCGAGGATATGAAACAAAATATTTTCTTTAGGTTTTATATATACATTTAAATAACTAAAAAAGTCATAAATTACTACATCAATACCATAGAATTCAACTATAATTTATCAAGCTTAGTAATTAAGATGTATTTTAATCTAAAAAAATATGAAATTTCGAGCAGACTAAAGACACACCCACCTTGTTGAAATCTTGGTTTGAAAGAAAAAAATGGTGTCAAAGCGTGTTAAAATGGCCGAGAAAGCCACTAGGGGAACATTCTGAGCTTTTGATTTACTATTCATGTCATATCTAGAAGTAAGTGTATCTAAGGGAGTGTTTCCAAAAATGGAATGAGGTGAGCAGTGTGCCATTATGTTTGATTCATTACATGAGCAATATCTTAGCACATAGAAAAGATAAGAGGTTTTTATTTTATATTCTAGCTTGGCAATATCAGTGATTTGAGTTTCTTATTTGTTCGTATCTATAGACTTAGTATTTTGACTTCACAAACATCTAATTTGAACCAGTGCTGCATTAAATATACCACGTGACACACAAAAATCGATGTTGTGTTTTTAATATTTACTTTTAATTTTAGAAATTGAGTAATGTATAGTACT
>NW_013765388.1:0-842 GCF_000517525.1 Limulus polyphemus
GTGGTAGTACTTGCCCCCGTCATTTTTGGCGAGCTATACGCTAGTCCACTATCATAAAGTAGAAGTTATATAGGCAGGTAAGAAAAACAAACTGGTTAACTTGAGTTCAAAAATCATCATCTGTCGCATTTTTAATCTTGCTATGTAGCTCCTATATCTGAATTATTTAAATATGTGCAAAGACATTCTTCGTGGTTATAAATATACTAGCAATCTGTGAGTCGCCGGTTAGAATCCCCGTCACATCGAACATGCTTGCCCTTTCAGCCGTGAGGACATTATAATATGATGGTCAATCCCACTTTTCGTTGGTAAAAGAGTTGGCAGTAGATGGTGTTGACTGGCTTACCTTTCCCTCTAGTCTTACACTGCTAAATTAGGGACGGTTAGCGCAGATAGCCCTCGTGTAGCTTTGCGCGAAATTCAAACCAAATCACAAATATGATTTTCTCCATCATCAATCTTCTTTGTCGTGGGTGCCAATTCAAACGTTCTCTTTCAAGTCACATCCAAGAGTGTGACACGAAATTGTCTCTACAGCACGAATATCCTACTAATTTTCAGTAAATTATGTCGAATGGATAGTGAAATTAAAGCAGATAAAAGTTATGGAATTTAAAATTAGTTATTTGATTTTTTTTCCAGAAACTTGTATAATCAGGCTGTAAATTTATATAAAAATATACCGTTTTTTAAACAAATACAAATAGCAGAGCAAGAATAATCCTTAAGCACGCACGCACACACACACACACGTTTGTTAATGTGAGTGTTTTTTAAATATGTACGAATTTTTAGTTTACTATCGTTAATGTTTTACTTGTTTGTTTCTAGTTAAGCAC
>NW_013765389.1:0-848 GCF_000517525.1 Limulus polyphemus
TATCCTTCAAACTACAGATAAAATAATAAGTTTGTCAGTGTTTAATGGGTCTGTCAGTGGATCCAACAGTCTTACAAAGGTATCCTTCAAACTACAGTATAAAATAATCAATGATTCATTAAACTTTCAACATGGCTTTCCATTTTATTGTTTGGATGTGTTTTTTGTTATTTTCTATTTGTCTATTTATTAGTGTAAAATACTTTAAGCAATAATAAATGCTAATGAAAGAAATATGACCAAGTTTTCCTATTGGTGGATCCAGTAAAATGTGGACAAGGTCCCTTTCAGAATATTTTTTATTTTATGTAATATAAATTTCTGTATTTGTCATTGCATATTTGTACGAGGTGTTACATCAGAGTCATCTAGTGCCCACAATAACATCTACTGAATTTTATTTTTGATTTAGTTTTTTTCTACATACATTTATGAACACGAATATACGTCCTACACAGTGTGATTGTTAAAATTAATAGACTATTTATATATCAGTTTAAAATCAATAAAAGGGTATGAAGTAGAATGCTGTTGGGTTTAATTTCATTTCATATGATAAGTTTAAGAAGAATTTGAAGTATTGGACTGCTTTACTATGTACGCTATTACTAGCCTAATGGGCCCGTCATGGCCAGGTGGATAAGACGCTCGACTCGCAATCTGAGGGTCGCGGGTTCGAATACCCGTCCCACCAAACCTTTCAGCCGTGGGGGCGTTATAATGTGACGGTCAATCCCACGGAAATTAAGGTTTGTTTGTTTTGAATTTCGCGCAAAGCTACACGAGGGCTATCTGCGCTAGCTGTCCCTAATTTAGCAGTGTAAGACTAGAGGGAAGGCAGCTAGTCA
>NW_013765390.1:0-2258 GCF_000517525.1 Limulus polyphemus
ATGTAAATTCATGATTAATGAAAGGTTATCTTAGAACATGAAAAGTTGCTTCCCTTATATTTGATTGTAAAAAACGCCCATAAAACTGTAAAACACAAAATGTAAAACCGCAACTTTGCATGTACCTCTACATGGACCCAACAAACCTTCATGCCAAATTTGGTGAAGGTCCATCAACAGGGGGCGAAGTAGTGGTAAACAAAAAATGCAAAAAAAAAAACACCAATAAAAACCGCAAAACGCAAAACTGAAAATTTGTACGTTCCCCAGCATGGATCTAATGAACCAATTTTGATGAAGATCCATCCATACCCTGCGAAGTAGTTATATGGACAGACCACAGACAGTACCATTATATAGATTCTCTGTTTACTGGCTGGCACGTTACTGAACATTTAAACCACACCTAGTCTGTATTAACATCTGCCTCATCCTACTTTAGGTTGATCATCTTATTAAAATTCATAGCGTCTCTAAAGTCATCCAGCCAGCGGTACTTTGAACAGTTAGGAAATATGCTTCAAATATTCAGTGATCTAATATGTTTGCTTACATGGTATATTTTCTTTTCCTGGTGAATCATGTGTATTATGAGGGGACCAAGAGTAGGGGGTGTGATTGATGCACGTGTAATAATAAGGTTTTAACTTGCGTGGTGAGAAATACCGTGGGGAATCGAACCTAGAATTTTATTGTTAGTCCGTAAACTTACCACTGACTCACCGGGAGACTTAATAACAGCTATCACGATATTATACACATATATACATAGGCGGTACTACTGGGAGGCAATGGGGAGCACTTGTGTCTCCCACTTTTTCTGGGGGGAATAGTAAACGCATATATAGTTATGGTTTATTTTATTTATACAATATCTTGTCTTTTGTCATTTTTATTTTTGATACAATATTTTGTTAGTCTTTGTCATCGCGTGAGTTTAAAAAAAAAAAATGTTTCCTGACGCTACTGGACTACGCATTGACAAACGTGCGGCGAAGGGACTCCACAATGGATGAAGGAGAACTTGTGCTTTGACTGTTGCTAAACATTTCTAGGGTGTAAACAAAATACAATAAGTAATAAAAGTTTTGTAGCATTGATTATTTTCACCTGCTTGCAGCCTTTATTTCATGATTGCAAGCTCAGACGGCAACAAAATGTGGAAACTTTGTAGGGGGTGAATAGTTTTGCAAGGCGCTGTATATTGACTTATTCGCGCTCAACCCCAGCGGCTTATGTGTAAGTCTGCTGGCATAAAATTCCAAAAAAGCAGGTTTCAATACCCGTGGTGGGCATAGCACAGATGGCTTATTGTGTAGCTTTGCGTTTAACAACAAACAACCACACACGAAAAAAATCGCGCAGTTAACTTAGAGTAATAAACATTTCATCAGGTGTAAAAATTACAGAAAGTATTTTTTATGAGAAATAACGATACGCTGTTTGAAATTTGGCCATTACTAACGAACTATATTATCTCTTAACAGTATTTTAACAACAGCTGTATTGAACTGTAATCATCATGACCACAACTGTTGTATGGCCTGGTGGTTAGGGAGCTCGACTCGCAATCTGCGGGTCCCGGGTTCGAATCTCCGTCCTACCAAACATGCTCGCCCTTTCAGCCGTTGGGACGTTATACTATGATGGTCAATCCCACTATTCGTACTAAAAGAGTAACTCAAGAGTTGGCGGTGAGTGGTGACGACTAGCTACCTTTCCTCTAGTCTTTCACTGCTAAATTAGGTACGGCTAACTCAGATAGTCCTCGTGTAGCTTTGCGCGAAATTCGTAAGAAACAAACAAACGAAATGTTGAGGGCTTAAGAGCCCGCATTTTACCTCTTGAAACAAACTTTTTAATTAATTGTTTGTTTTCACATTGGGTTTTATTAAATAACCGGAGAGACGTTTTATCCTCAGTGGGCCGTAGGTGCTTCTACGGCACTTTCCAAAGGGACTTTATATTTAGAATCTACACAATCTACTCCAAACTTTCCAAAGGGACTTTATATTTAGAATCTACACAATCTACTCCAAACTTTCCAAAGGGACTTTATATTTAGAATCTACACAATCTACTCCAAACTGCGAAAGGTAAAAAATGCTGATATTATGTAAGTAGGTTAGATGTTCAAAGGAAATTAGAATATTCTCAGTTACTGATATTAGCTGATATTATGTAAGTAGATTAGATGTTCAAAGGAAATTAGAATATTCTCAGTTACTGATATTAGCTGATATTATGTAAGTAGGTTA
>NW_013765391.1:0-846 GCF_000517525.1 Limulus polyphemus
GCCATGCACCATTCTTCCACATCTTGCCTCATACCTATCCAGTAAAATCCATGTCGTAGGTGACTCAATGTTAAAGTATCATGGGATTGACGCAGCACAACTTCTCGTAGCTTTCTGGGTATAACTGTTTGCAAGGTCGTCACTTTCCCATCTGCAGTTTCCCATCTCCAGAGAAAAATACCATCTTCAAGCCTCAACTGGTCACATTGTGCCCAATAGTTCTTTATCACAGGGCTTAGACTAGACACCTTCTCCCAGGCAGGGCGCAAAACACTTGCTTTTAGAAAATCAATTATTGGCTTCAATTCTTGGTCTTTCTCCTGTTCTGTTTTGATATCTATATTTGGTTCCACTTCATCATCTTAAACTCCTTCAGTCACTTTGACTTCAGCTTGATGGCACCTGGTTAGTTCAACCTCTCTTTTGCAGCAATGTCTGCAGTCATTTTTCCAGGGTCTTTGACTCAGTCCAACGGCATTACCATGAGATTTTCCCTCTCTGTATTCAATATCATAATTATACTGGTCTAGCTTTCCAATCTAATGTGCCAATTGTCCCTCTGGGTTCTTTAATGATCTTAATCAGCGTAACGCAGCATGGTCTGTCCTGATGGTAAACCTTGCACCATAGAGGTAAGGATGGAAATATGTCAGACACTTTACTATAGCAAAGAGTTCCCTCCATGTTACACAGTATTTCTTCTTTGGTATACTTAAAACCCTACTGAAATAGGCCTCCACATTTTCGTTTTCGCCCACTTTCTGAGACAACACTCCTCCAATTCCGACATTACTAGCATCACAATCCAGTATGTACGGCAGTGGGGGATCTGGAAGCTTTAAAAAT
>NW_013765392.1:0-845 GCF_000517525.1 Limulus polyphemus
AGCTATAAATATTAATCGTATATAAGACTATTATAACTAAACTGACCATCAGCTATAAACATTAATCGTATATAAGACTATCATAACTAAATTGACCATCAGCTATAAACATTAATCGTATATAAGACTATCATAACTAAATTGACCATCAGTTATAAACATTAATCGTATATAAGACTATTATAACTAAATTGACCATCAGCTATAAATATTAATCGTATATAAGACTATCAGAACTTCAGTTATTTATTTGTTGTAACGTGTTTAAAAAGGTATTTCGATATCGGAGCATTTAAAATATTTTAGAGCAGGGTTTCTCCACCCCTGGGTCGTCAGAATGTGTGAAAGGGTCGCGAACTAACTTTCAAAATAGATAATAGTTTACATTCGAAAATAACTATTTATTTAATAAGCATTTAGTATATAAGTCAGATGTTTTTGTATTAAATAAAGCTGTTTAATGGGTCGAGACTAGTCATCAATATTTACAGAAGGGTAGAGACTAGTCATCTATGTTTACAAATGGATCGAGATTAGTCATCAATGCTTACAGATGGGTCGAGGTTAGTCATCTATGTTTACAAATGGATCGAGACTAATCATTACGTTTACAAATGGATCGAGACTAATCATTACGTTTACAAATGGATCGAGATTAGTCATCAATGTTTACAGATATGTCGAGATTAGTCATCAATATTTACAGATGGGTAGAGACAAGTCATCTATGTTTACAAATGGATCGAGACTAATCATTACTTTTACAAATGGATCGAGATTAGTCATCAATGTTTACAGATGGGTCGAGACTAATTATCAATGTTTACAGATGGAGTCAGACTAAT
>NW_013765393.1:0-843 GCF_000517525.1 Limulus polyphemus
GACTTTAGCTTTAAAAACTGTGATGGCAGGGGCCGACATGCTGGAATTGATATTGATGCTCTGAAGACGCTTGTTGAGTCTAATCCAAGGCAACAAACTCTTGAAATGGCCTTGCAATTTAATTTCGCTCATGAAACATTACGTAAACATCAAAGTAATATGGGAAAAACTCCATAAAGAAAGTGTTTGGGTGTCTCACGAACTCTCTAATGATTATTGTTTCCAACGTGTGAATGTTGCTTCGTCTTTTCTGGCGCGCAATGCGCGTGAATTATTTTTGAACAGAATTGTCACCGGTAATGAAAAATGAATTCTCTATGCGAATATTAAACGCCAAAAACAATGGCTCAGTCCTAGACAAAAACCACTTCCGACCCCAAAAACCTGAACTCCATACGCAGAAAGTGAAGCTTTGCATTTGGTGGGACATCAAAGGAGTAATTCATTTCGAACTTCTCAATCCACAGTGAACTGTCAATAGAGAGATCTATAGTCAGCAATTGGAATGTTTAAATCAAGCCCTTCATCAGAAGCGCTCTTCACTCGTCAATCGAAAAGGTGTTCTTCTTCTTCACAACAATGCACGTCCACATGTGGCACGTTTGACGAAACACAAGACTATGGAGTTGGATTGGGAAGTTCTCCCCCATCCACCGTATTCTACAGATATGAAACCATTAGATTACCATCTTTTTCGTTCGCTGCGACACCATCTTGATGGGAAAACGTATGTAAATGTGGAAGGTGTTAAAGAGGACATCGACATGATTTATTTGCTTCAAAGCCAAGTGATTTCTTTAATCAGGGCATTAACAACCTGATTTTAAGATGGAAAAGCACCAT
>NW_013765394.1:0-846 GCF_000517525.1 Limulus polyphemus
GTGTGTGTGTGTGTGTGTGTGTGTGTGTGTGTCACGTCACACTTGATTTCTCTAAATAATAGGAGTCCTAAATGCTAAAATGTCTTTATTCAGATAGAATAGTTCGATTACTGTCTACCCATTATGATGTTAGCGATGAGAGTGCAAGGTTGCCATGAGGGGTGTGTGTGTGTGCTATGAAACCTTATAAGTGTAGTAAGTGTTGGTATAATAAGTCTAAAGATGTAGTGTGGGATCTCCTAGCCTAGGGCCAAGTGCATAAAATTTATCATGAAAGTAAAAATATTGATTCAATTTTAAACTTAAATCGTTTCTAAATTAAGCTATTTTCTGTTATATCATCAACGTTTTTAATAAAAAAATAAACCTCTTTTTAATCAACCGAGACTCTTAAGTTAAGAAATCAACAAATATTTTTCCAGTTTTGTTGTCTATATATTTCATTTTATATTTTCAGTGCCTAGACTAACAATAATATTAGGCTATACTTTTGTTGCTAAGTAATTTGCCATAAAAGCCATTGTTTTCCTGTTGATTAGAAATTGTAAACCTAATTGCTTTGTACCAATAATTATTCTATGAATACACCACCAATTCATTTCAAAAATGAACTGAATTTTGTTTGACTCGCAAAGAAATTTAATTTCTGTAGTACACATTGGTGTATAGAAGACATATTAATACTAGAAATAAACGATCTTATAACACCAAAATGTAGTTTTTATTTAAGTAAACACTCAACATTTCAGTTTACAGCTTCTTCAGGAGTGTTCACTAAAACACAAACCAAAACTGACAGTAAAAAAGCTTCACAAACCAATAAGAAAACTTCTCTTCCTTAACTTC
>NW_013765395.1:0-843 GCF_000517525.1 Limulus polyphemus
ATTAGGTGTACTCGTGTAATTATAGTTTGTTTGTTTTATATTACTATTATTTAGCTAACTTACTATGGATTATCATGCGTGTATTCAAACTATATGCTTTTATGTAAAAGTAAAAAACCTGAGTTACTCAACACCAATGTTCCCTCTAATATTTTCAATCTATGTGCGGAATGATTCTTTTTCCTGTGCACCAGTATCAAGGCAATGTGTGGATTTCCGCTATTGAGTCATTAGGCCACTTTGTGATGCTACCAGTTGGTTATTTGGGACTTTAGGCCATTAAGGCCATCAACGTGTTGAGACTCTATTAGTGGCGGCCCGGTATGGCCAGGTGGTTAGGGAGCTCGACTCGCAATCTGCGGGTCGCGGGTTCGAATCCCCGTCCCACATAACATGTTCGCCCTTTCAGCCGTGGGGGCGTTATAATGCTACGGTTAATCCCACTATTCGTTGGTAAAAGAGTAGCCCAAGAGTTGGCGGTGGGTGGTGATGATTAGCTGTCTTCCCTCCAGTCTCAATTAGGGACGGCTAGCGCAGATAGCCCTCGTGTAGCTTTGCGCGAAATTCAAAAACAAACAAACAGATCTTTATTTATCTGCATTTTTTTATTATGTCTGGTGTACGTACTATTTCCAACGGTTCGGGATTTTATTACCACAGACATTTTCTTTTAAAAATTATACCTTTTGTAGTTTATTGACAACTGGTAAGAGTTTTAATTTTGTTTGGCTACTTATACAGATACACACGTATATGTGTTTTTATATTAAGGGACGAACAAACTAAATTGTGAACATTCAGTTAGGTGGTGAATTTTATCCTATATCGTTACCAGTTAATGAC
>NW_013765396.1:0-836 GCF_000517525.1 Limulus polyphemus
TTTTAACACTGAATCCCATATGTATATATCTTAATCTCTATCTGTAAAAAGGTTTACATTTGAAATTTAGACTTCTTGTTTCCTGTTTGAATCTGCGGACTTACAACGCTAGAATCCGGGTTTCGATACCAGATGTGGGCAGAGCACAGCTAGCCCATTGTGTAACTTTGTGCTTTACTTCAAACAAAACAAAAAAATCCTGTATGAATAAATACCATATACATATATATATAGACACACTAAACTCTTCATAAATTAGTAGAATGATTATTTGATTAAATACAGGTGAGAATTTGGCTTCATTTATCTGTTTTAAAATGATTTTGGATGTAACGTGTGTACAGCAGAAGTCGTAAGAAATACTGGAAGCGAAATATTTGTTTTCTGGAGTAATCCAGTCGTAACCGAGTCAGACTGTACATCAAATAAGAGAAGAAAAGAATTTGTTGCTGACTTCTCAACTTATGATGACGACTTAACCCAATAGTCGTTACAGGGGACAATCTCTTCATTTCATAGAATATCGACCTTAACAGCGATACTATGTTATAATACACAAATTCGAAACTTACGAAATTATTTATTCAATTATTTCCATCTCATCTTGGAATCTTGTATCTCCGTATACTGTGTTTTTTTTTAATACAAATGTTCCTATGTTTTGGCGAATATGGACTATTTTAATTTTCGGATTAAGATTTTGCATCATGTGTTTTTTTTGTTTTGTTTTTTTGGAATTTTCGCGTCAAAGCTACACGAGGGCTGTCTGCGCTAGCCGCCCCTAATTTAGCAGTGTAAGACTAGAGGGAAGGTAGCTAGCCATCCACCACCCACCG
>NW_013765397.1:0-1422 GCF_000517525.1 Limulus polyphemus
AATATTCATGATAAAAGAAATGAGTTCACATTTCCAATTTTAGAGCTTTCCTTTCGAAATAGTAATGTACCAACAAATAGCGTATATAATATTATACATTCACAGCTTCTTGGGTATGGTAAAATTTGTAGTAACGTAAAGTTCTTATGTCTAATATTAATATATTAATACTTAAATTGATTTTTAATGGATTTGATGAGAAAACTTTAATTAAATATTTTAAATGATTTTGTAATACATATAAAAAATATTTATATAAATTTGAAAATAGTGATTTAAAAAAATATATAATATACACAATAAAAAATAATTTCTAAAATTTATTGTCCGTGAAATTATAGGAATTAATTATTTGGACATTTCATATCTTGGTGGATTAATATAGTTGTATCACCTTCCGTATATAAGACCAGTTACTGTATGGATCTCTTTAGAACCATTGAAGATCCAGATAGTAGCATGGAAGGGTAGAGGGTGAGAGCTATATTGATAACTTAGGTTGAGGTTAGTACAGTAATAACACCTCAGTGGCACAGCGGTATGTCTGCGGATTTACAACGCTAGAAACCGGGTTTCGATACCCGTGGTGGGCAGAGCACAGATAGCCCATTGTGTACCTTTGTGCTTAATTACAAACAAGTATAGTAATACTTTAACATCTTGGTATTTGTGCCCAAACGTCATATTTCGGGCTGGTAAGCTAACTTAAAGGACAGTTTTTCTGTCTTCCTCATTGATGTCTTGAATTCTAATTGTCTCTTTCTTGTTATTGTTTTTATTTTATTTATTTATTTTTGTGAACAGCCACTCTCTCACATCTGACTGCAGACAGCGAAACGTGGTAAAGATGTGGTACGTTGTAGGCTACAACACCCACATCTGACTTTTACCACCTTTCGCTGTCTGCTAGCCTACAACGTACCACATCAGTCAGATGTGGGTGTTCTTTACCACCTTTCGCTGTCTGCGGCAATTTGAATCTTACTTCCGCCGATATCTCTAAAAACCAAGGCACATTATATAATGACCCACCTTCTGATTTGTGCTCCGGTGTTAGATGTCTGTATTGTAAGAGCGTTTTCTTTTCGCTCTCTTCATAAAATTACATTTAATTATATTTCATCTAAGGATTGGATATGCTGTGTAAAATTCACGCTATCTTTTCTTTTAATGTAATCCGTTTTATAAAAATAATTATGCACACAAACACACATACAGATATCTACTTATATATACGTATGTATAAAAGTCATTTGGATACGTGTGGCGACACTCATTCTTCGGTATAGGATGGAAGTATCAGCAAACAGCTAATACACTTTTGGGTTCCAGTGGCACTTAGAGCTGCATGACGACATTGTTCATTGCTTTAAAGATCGGAAAACGGACGACATTGTTCATTGTTATTAAAGATCGGAAAAC
>NW_013765398.1:0-845 GCF_000517525.1 Limulus polyphemus
TAAACTAGCATTTATCTTGTCAGTAAATAAACTAGCACTTATCTTGTCAGTAAATAAACTGGACTTATCTTGTCAGTAAATAAACTAGCACTTATCTTGTCTGTAAATAAACTGGCACTTATCTTATAAGTAAATAAACTAGCATTTATCTTGTCTGTAAATAAGTTGGCACATAAAAACTTAGCTAGTTTGCCCTTTGAAGCAGCAAACATAATTACATATCGGTTAATTTTTCTTAGATGGCAACATGGAGTTCAGCAAAGTTCCTACAGTTATTTGAACTTTGGTTCAAAACTTCAGTACTTAACCAGGTATTAGTCTTACTCTACATTAGAAAAATCCATATTTAACCCACAAGCTAGCAAAAAACGAAAGGAACAATGAACTTTAATTAGTGTTTAAAAATATAGATTACCCTCTTGAAACATTCTGAAAAAAGTATCTCTTGGAATTGGTACTGGCAATTGATACATAGTATCTAAACCAAGCATCTTATTCCTATTGTTGACCTGGTATAACATCTGGAGTACTCTCGCGTAGTTCTCGTTCAAGTGCCGAAACAGCTGTCCAGACGTTGAATTAAATATCTGGATCGTCAGTATCATTTCCTTCCAAAAGAATTCTACTTTCCAGCTTGTTCCTATGTCTAGAATGAATAGAAAAATAGTTAACATTAATAGGTACTGTAACTTTTATTTTTCAATCAAAACATGAAGCTGAGAACCCATTTAACACAATTAGCTTCATAAATCACAACTGATCTTATTTCAATATCAACAGCTTGTACCTTATTTGTTAGATTGGATTAAAGTAAACACAACAGCTTGTACTTTATTTGTTAGATT
>NW_013765399.1:0-659 GCF_000517525.1 Limulus polyphemus
ATAAACACCTAGGTGTAACTCTAGTTAACGAATGTGTAACCCCCATTCTCATGTTTAGCGTTATTTGTTACAACAACTCCACGAACACATAGGAGTAACTCTAGTTACCGAATTTGAAACCCACCATACTCATCTTTAGCTTGTTGTACCAAATAACCTAGAGTTACACCTAGGTGTTCGTTGAGTAAGCGAATTTGTAACCCCCATACTCATCTTTAGCCTTACTCTGTACAACTACTCCATAAACACATAGGTGTAACTATAGTTACCGAATTTAAAACATCCTCCTCATCTTTAGCCTTACTTGGTACAACTACTCCATAAACACCTAGGTGTAACAATAGTTACATAATTTATAACCACCATACTCATCTTTAGCCTTACTTGGTATAACTACTCCATAAACACCTAGATGTAACTATAGTTACCGAATTTATAACCATAATACTCATCTTTAGCCTTACTAGGTACAACTACTCCATAAACACCTAGGTGTAACTCTAGTTACCGAATTTGTAACCACCATACTCATCTTTAGCGTTATTTGGTACAACAACTCAACGAACACCTAGTTGTAACTCTAGTTAGCGAATTTATAATCATCTTACTCATCTTTAGCCTTACTTGGTAAAACTACTCCATTAACACCTAGGTGTAAC
>NW_013765400.1:0-842 GCF_000517525.1 Limulus polyphemus
ATTAGGCTGGCTGAAGAGCAGTACTAAAGCTGCGAAAGCGCTACCTATCTACCGAAACCAAAAATATAAATAATAATGTATGATATTTCAAATCTGGTGCTGCTTTGAATGTATATATATATATATTTCACTCGAGAAGCTCACACCCTTATATATATATATATCATATTTTGGATATAGATATATATACAAATACACTTATTTGCATACGTTACGTACTCTACTTTTGACTTTTATTTTTCATTAGAAATCCTGATTGAGCTATTAAAAATACAATATTAAAATAAAATTGAATTGGTGTTATTTAAAGTACTTATCAACAACAAATAATACAATGTTAGAATTTACACAATGTTTTAAAAACTTTATCAAAGGCTTGGTTGATTGAAGTTAAGGACAAAGCTACACAATGGGCTATCTGTACTCTGCCCACCATGGGTATCGAAACCCGGTTTCTAGCGTTGTAAGTCCGCAGACATACCGCTGTGCCACTGGTTGATTTATCAAAGGCGCTAGATCTTATTTAACAACTTAGGCATATTTCGGTGGGTCTATGATCTATTAGGTCGTCAAGAAATTAATGTTGCGTTTTGGAACACTTTCATTAACCCCCCCCCAAAAAAAACGTAACATCACGTATAATAGTTAAACGAACCATCTATACGTCACTTTAGTGTAGCCTATATAATATGTAAAGTTTAGTATACTCTAATTTCTTATAGTAAAGGCAGACGACGAGGTACACATTTAGCATGTAATGTTGTTTGAATACAAAAAGGGAAACAATGTCTCTGTAGTCACAAAGACTATCAAAGAAGTTTATGAAAATATTTTAGACGTTC
>NW_013765401.1:0-845 GCF_000517525.1 Limulus polyphemus
TTTAATGACTTTTTATTCTACACCGAGCTTGGTAAGAAACAGGTAATATATAACCATTTGCTCGTTTCGCCCACTGGCGGCTAAATGATTAACGCGAGTGATTATTATGCTACAGGTTAGGGTTAGATCACTGCTGTGGCCACAGCACGAGTAGCTCAATGTGCAGCTTTACACGTATGAAAATTGCCTAACGTGTTTGTAAATCCCTAGAAGAACCCGAGCTCTAATTAAACAAACTCTAATGTATCATCTTTATGGTCTTATGAGGTTAGTGCTTATTCGATGGTAAAAAAAAAAAAATTCTTAGCGTCTTTGATTGTTAACACTGATAATATCGTTCTTCTTCAGAACAAACTAAATGAATACATAAAATATAGAAGAACTTTTTTAATGCAGAAATAAAATAACACACGGATAACGAAAACCGGATAATTGGAATAATCGAAAACTGCATAGTTGGAAAAATGTTTGAGAATTCTGCATACCTTGACACACTATGTTCTTTAACTCGATCACTAAGCCTCCTCACCGTCGGCCCTATATACGCACTGTTATAAACAGAGCACTTATATCTGTGGATGACATGTAATCAGTCCGCTTTAAAAAATCTGTCTTTGAATACAAAATAGTTCCTTATTCTGTAGACTGGTTTAAGTATTTCAACTTGTGGGTACACATTACAAAGGAAGTTCTTTATATTTTTAATGTGCGTGAATGTAGATATTGAACAGTTCCAAATTATCGGAAAGGCTGAAAATGAGCAGTGGCTAAGATTAAACGAAACAATAGCCATAACGAACTTGGCACCTGAACAAAACAAGAAATCCTGCACCGGGTATCTGATG
>NW_013765402.1:0-847 GCF_000517525.1 Limulus polyphemus
CACCTCTCAATCTGTTATTTATCCTGTCAGTATTTCACTGAATGAAGACATCTCTCAGCCTGTTATTTTTCCTGTCAGTATTTCACTGAATGAGAAACCTCTCAACCTGTTATTTATCCTGTCAATATTTCGCTGAATGAAGACATCTCTCAACCTGTTATTTATCCTGTCAATATTTCACTGAATAAAGACATCTCTCAACCTGTTATTTATCCTTTCAGTGTTTCACTGAATGAAGACATCTCTCAACCTGATATTTATCCTTTCAGTGTTTCACTGAATGAAGACATCTCTCAGCCTGTTATTTATCCTGTCAGTATTTCACTGAATGAGAATACCTCTCAACCTGTTATTTGTCCTGTCAGTATTTCACTGAATGAAGACATCTCTCAACCTGATAGTTATCCTGTCAGTATTTCACTGAATGAGAACACCTCTCAATCTGTAATTTATCCTGTTAGTATATCACTGAATGAGAACACCTCTCAACCTGCTATTTAACTTGTCAGTACTTCACTGAATGAGAATACCTCTCAACCTGTTATTTATCCTGTCAGTATTTCACTGAATGAGAATACCTCTCAACCTGTTATTTGTCCTGTCAGTATTTCACTGAATGAGAATACCTCTCAACCTGTTATTCATCCTGTCAGTATTTCACTGAATGAGGACACCTCTCAACCTGTTATTTATCCTGTCAATATTTCGCTGAATGAAGACATCTCTCAACCTGTTATTTATCCTGTCAATATTTCACTGAATAAAGACACTTCTTCATCTGTTATTTATCCGGTCAGTATTTCGCTGAATGATGACACCTCTCAACCTGTTATTTATCCTGTCAGTA
>NW_013765403.1:0-2210 GCF_000517525.1 Limulus polyphemus
AAATTAAAATATGTTTATCAAGGAACCGACGGAACTAAATAACTAATTACAAAATACAGTAGGGACAACTTTTTCACAAGGTAAGTTGTGGTTTTATTAATTATAAAATTTCGAACCATAGTATCTGGTCATTATCAAAAAAAAAAAGTTACACTGAATGTGATAAAATATGATTAAATAAATAATATTTTCAGATTTGGTAGTAGTTCTGACATTATGAAAAGCACAGTTCTGTGGTGTCCAAAAAAAAAGGTCGCCATGGAAACTAACCCATAGTAATAAGTACTTATTGGTAACGTTCAATACCAAGCCTAACTAGGCGCCCACTAGTGGCACAGCGGTATGTATACGGATTTACGACGTTAGAATCCGGGTTTCGATACCCGTGGTGGGCAGAGCACAGATAGCCCATTTTGTAACTTTGTGCTTAATTACAAACAAGCCTAACTAGGCCAAAGATTTAGCTTTACAGCAATAGTTAAAATGGTATTTTTCAAATAATCAAAACAATACTCGACCATTACAGTTCTACAGAATCTCATCGTAAACTTTAGCAACGAAGCTGCATAACAATTGAGAACACCGTTGTTTGTGAAAGAACAAACAAATCTAAAGCTGACAAAATATCTGGAAAAATAGGACAACTACATTATTCATTCCGGAAAGAGAAAAACGATTTTTTTTTCAGATATTTGCATCCAGAAAAGAGTATTTTCTATGACTCTTCTGTTTAAAATTGAATTGCAAATTACGAACGGCCAGGATAAACAATAACTGAAACAGGAACCTTGCAAGGCACCGTTTCAAGAAAACTAGTTTGGGTCGAATGGCTAAAGACTGTCAATCACCAGAAAATATAAAACAGGATGCGTGAAATGCCACGACAAAATATATTATTAGTTTTCTTTATTCTAAACCATTTTGTTGTTATCCGTAGGAATCATGTCACATTTTTTTTGGCCCACACAGCATAAATCTATATACTTTTCATAATGAGATGAGGCTTCGAATCTGTTATACATTTCAGTGGGACAACAGTCCATCGTTGATTGGTGGTCGGTTAGTAAATAGCATGGTTATTTATAGATTTAACTATAACAAATAAACACTTGCTCATTTCATGTTCGTAGATTAACACACACTGTCTGATTAATTAAATTAAAAATATTAGTCGTAGATTAACACCCACTGTCTGATTAATTAAATTAAAAATATTAGTCGTAGATTAACACACACTGTCTGATTAATTAAATTAAAAATATTAGTCGTAGATTAACACCACTGTCTGATTAATTAAATTAAAAATATTAGTCGTAGATTAACACCCACTGTCTGATTAATTAAATTAAAAATATTAGTAAGTTCTACCCCAAAAAAGGTATTTTAAGACAAAAATGTTTTACATATCGTCTGCTTGTCTGAATACACATCCAGAGTACTCTTTCTTGAAAAATATACAAGAAAACAAAACAAAATGGAAAAACTTAATTTATATAAATATATAGATGGCAGCACCTACACTACCTCTTGCAGTAGGTTTGGGCTCATTACGCGTCTTGATTGCTTTCCCTTCTGTTCAAACACGCAAGAAAATACGTGTGTACTCAAGAAAAAAGTAAATCAATGTTCCCGGTCCTGTACATATGGGTTTTGTTGGGTATTTGGGTCTTACCATACTGTTAACACATATATACCTACGTTAAAATTCGTTTAGTAACAGAAAATTAACTTCAAAACACAAAAGGTTATAACAATTTCATTTTTTTAAAACCAAATGACTAAAAAGCATGCCAAACGTTTTGAAACAATTGAATGTCTTATTCATGTTGTCATGCATTACGAATTAATGTCTTATTCACTAAGAACTTGTTCTGTCATCATGTTGTCATGCATTACGAATTAATGTCTTATTCACTAAGAACTTGTTCTCTCATCATGTTGTCACGCATTACGAATTAATGTCTTATTCACTAAGAACTTGTTTTGTCATCATGTTGTCATGCATTACGAATTAATGTCTTATTCACTAAGAACTTGTTCTCTCATCATGTTGTCACGCATTACGAATTAATGTCTTATTCACTAAGAACTTGTTTTGTCATCATGTTGTCATGCATTACGAATTAATGTCTTATTCACTAAGAACTTGTTCTCTCATCATGTTATCACGCATTACGAATTAATGTCTTATTCACTAAGAACTTGTTTTG
>NW_013765404.1:0-846 GCF_000517525.1 Limulus polyphemus
CTCCATGCTGAAATTTGCAGCAGAACTCCCTGTTTTTGTAGGACATGTTTGTAAGCCTCTGTAGAGGATACACGAAACTGGCACTATTCATAAAAGAAGTATAAGAAATACAAAACCAAAACTCTCAGAAATTAATGTTAAGTGTCTCATGGTATGTTATTTACAAGATTGATGTGGTCGAGTACAGATCTTGCCAGCATCCTTTGCTGTAAATATAGGTGTGGATATTACTCCGAAAAGAGCAAGATACATATACGAAGTGGTCTCGAACGTGTAGCTGCTTGAAAATTGTTGCCGAGAAGAGTTAATCAAACCCAAAAATTAAAAGAGACCTAGATCCACAAATTGTGGAATGTGAAAAACTGGAGATGTGTGCTTATTACAGATAAATCCAACTTTAAAATGTTCGTCAACAATCATAGACAGTTTATTCAATGTCTAAGAGGAGAACAATGTCACACTCGCTTTACAACATCTACAACAGAAGACGGTGTGGTTTCGGTACACGTTAGGAGCTGTAACTCAGCTAACGGTGTCGGTCACTTACACAAAACTAATGGCGCCTTGTCTGCTGACAAGCACATCAAATCCTAATCCATCATGCCAATCCCTCGGGAACAAGACTTATCGGGCGGAGATTCATATTTCGGCAATACAATGATCCCCATACATCAGAAATTTGATGAATTTCTCTTGCCAGTAATGGGGCCCGGCATGGCCAGGTGGATAAGGCGTTCGACTCGCAATATGAGGATCGCGGCTTCGAATCCCCGTCCCACCAAACATGCTCGCCCTTTCAGCCGTGGGGGCGTTATAATGTGACGGTCAATCCCACTATTTCGTTGG